>NW_024475239.1:0-444 GCF_017654505.1 Polyodon spathula
ATTTGTCTTGTCAACTGTAAAGGATCACACTGTAAAGGGCAAGCCTTAAAAATACAATTCAGCACTGCAAGCTTTCACTAACTGATAGGCAGGTGCTCCAGGCTTGCCTTGAAAAGGATTCATTACATTGTGCATGAATCAGCATATTTTATAACGTAATACACATATTCCCCATAATACCTGAAGTCTGTTAAATATTTAAGAACAATTAAGAAAAAGTAAAACTTGTCTATTATGAACCACGGCAAATTATTTATGGTGCAAGGCTGACGTCTGAAAATGGCACTACAGTGACTCCATAAGTACTCTATTGTCTGGGTAAAACAAACTGAATATATGGCTACAGATAGTAATAGATGCAAAATATATTACATTGGCAAAATGCACTGAACACATAACGTTGTTAAATAAATAAATGACTAGGTTTTTATACTTTTACCAATT
>NW_024475240.1:0-2318 GCF_017654505.1 Polyodon spathula
GTATCACTCCAAGTATGACGTTGTTAAAGGGTGGAATAAAGATTCATACCTCCATGTGTCGCTCAAGCTCTTTAAGCAGGGTTGGGTACTTGTCCAGTCTCATGAAGGGTTTGCTGAGGCCTGTGGTTAGCATAAGGATCCCTGGACTGCTGGCTCCTTTCATTTCCATGAACTCACCAAGCTCTTCACTGATTGAATCAAAACAGAATCATTGTAGGTTACACTTACATGAACAACCACATAGTAAAATATGACACCTCCCTCACACACAATTTAATCTAATGAGAACAAAGGATAACACAACATGCTAACTATACTACTATTATTACAACTGCATGAAGCACATAGTGGTTGCACTTCACCAGTTTAATGCTGAAATAGATATAATGGAAACGATGTGATATGTTTGGTTAGACTTCCAATTGCCTAATAAGATGAGCTACCAATACTGGGAAACACAAACTGGGTCCCAGTTTCGTAAAGATCGTGTGGGGTGAAGTAAATCGTCTTTACAAATAAGAGGCCCAGTATAAAACGAGGGAGAATTTACATAGGCCCTCAAATGGGAAAACAATTTTGAAGATCCCCGACTCCTAAAAATGTTTACAGGTAATTAACCCTTGGACCTAAACTCACAGAGAGACCCTCAAACCCACTTCAAACCTTAAAAAGGAAGTTAAAGCACCTCCAGCTAAAGGAAGTATGGTTGGATAGTGGCCTAGCAAGAATCTATATTTTACTCAATATTTGGCCCTAGAAAGGGGTTAAAAAAAAGAGCGACTTCAAGGCCTATCCTTTCTAAACTGTGAGCTGGCACTAAACTCTACATTTACAACAGTACAAAAAGGAGGGGCTGAATTATCCTTTTGTGAGGTATACTTTTGAAACCGGTGCACGTCAAGGACAAACAAAGCAAAAATAACATTAATACCAGGCTGCAGCTGACACCACTTAAGAACATGGCTCTCCATAAATACAGCATTTACACTGTACTTAAACAATAATGTGCAGTCAGCTACTGCTGTAGAGGGAATTTACTGAGAACAGAACAATCATTTAGCTACCCTGTAACAAGTTAAATTTTATGGCTTCCATATCTGCTTGTGACAACCATCACCTTATTATCCCAACAAAAATGATGTCGTTTAGTCTTTTTTTTTAAATGTAAAAAAAAAAAATAATAATAAATTACCATGCTGTCTACGATAGAAAAGCTAATCTGGCTAAATTGGTTCAAAGGACAACTCATAGAAATAGAATACTTGATCTGAAAGCTTGTTGTTTCTTCTTTTAAAATATGATAGGATAGGTATTAACAAATACAATACAAAATCAGTAGAAGAGATAAGCGATCCTTCATTCAATGGTCCTGCATCAGAAATCCCTATTTTGAAAGAATCAGCTGAAGGTATATTGGTGTTAATAACGAGCAAGCTGCCTCGCACGTTATCTTATTGTGTGCCATTAAAAACATACTAGTAAGCTACTAGGCGAGTTGACCTATTTAAAGTGCTGATTTCTGTCTGCAATACAGAGAGTATATTATGTATATCTAAATACAAGGAGCTTTCGAGTTAAGGTAGGAGAAAGCAGTAACTAGAGAATTATGGGTAAATCGGGATATGCACATTTCACATTACATGAGCCAATCAAATCATATGAAGTTTCCCACATAGATATATCATATATATAGATATATCAATATATAGATATATATATTCTATATATATATAGATAGGTATCATATGTGAGTTAGTCCCAGTCCACCTAAAATTCCAGGTGATGCAATACTTTTGGCCACATGTGTTGTCAGTCGCGTATTGCATAACGCTCATATGTGCCCAGGTGCTGACTAGCAGTATCACTCCTTGTGTAAAATACACAGTGCACGATGAGACCGGAACTTGAATCACAAACCACAAAATACATCAACCAATTTGTCTTGCTTCTATCTGCAAGATAGCCTAAAATCACAATGGTGTTCCAACCCATACCTAGAATGGATGTGGGGATTACATAGCCCAAGTGAGGTTTATTACATGTCAGTAACTGTATATGTTTTGCCTGGTTTTCATATACATTGTGATGAACTATGTTCCACTACCTTCTACACTGGTGCAACAGATTAATCCTGTTGTTTCAAAAGAGAACAGACATTATGACGCTGAGGCCAGTTTCTTGAAACAACACGACCATAAAAGCTGAATTACCCCTCCTATACCATTTTATGTGCTTATACCATGACCAGTAGTAAAGAAATGCCACTCAGCAGTGTCTCAGGACACCATTGTGATTTCCAGATTCACATGTGTATGCAA
>NW_024475241.1:0-12088 GCF_017654505.1 Polyodon spathula
AGTTGAATTTAGAGCTGCTGTTCAGTTTTAGCTCTCTGCCACAGACAAAATTAGGCAACATCAATCCTAAAATACAGGAGACTTTTTTAGAAGTGGTTTAAGATGCCTGATTAAAGCACAAAGCGGTCTGACATTTTCACACACGAGTGTGTTTCTGTATCCCTGATTACTGAGCGGAGATTGAAATCCTCACACCCAGAGGTGTTTGCATGCAGGCGGGTAGATGAAGGAGATCAGTGTCAAATCTGGAGGGGGTTCTGCTGTGTATCAATAAATGAATCAATCAATAAATGTGTGATGAATTGAATTATCCGTGCTGTCAGATCTTCCCACTGCACTGTGTCTCCCTGTGATCTACTGACTACACAGCACACAGCACAGCAAACATAAACATTTCATCTGTGGGAAACTGAGCAGAAAAACCGCACACTGCGTTCATCTTGAAATATACTTTACCGTTTCCAATGAAGCATGTATCAGGGGGAGACCCACAAGTGTGTGCCCTTCATAGCTCAACTGCTTGTAAAGCATGAACAACTTACAGCAATAAGAGGCTTTTAATTGTTGCCACTGAATCTTACTAATGTGGGGCGTTCTGTAAGAGACTTGTCTCTTACAGATTTATAAGGGAAACTAAGCTGGGAGACAAAGTAAAAAAATTACCAAAAATTTGACCGAACTTCCCCTAAGATTACACCACAGAGAGTATAAGAGCCTCCCTTTCTCTTTCACTGCTCCACCAGCACAGAGCGGAGGGAGGCTGATCAGAAAGTATAAGAGCCTCCCTTTCTCAGCTCCGCCAGCACAGAGCGGGGGGAGGCTGATAAGTAAGTGTAAGAGCCAATTATTTTACTAACGTTAGCAGTAAACTAAAAATGCCTAGTTATTTTAGACGCTCAGAATCAAGCAAGTTTCGAAACCAGGATTCGGGCGGTTGCCTGGGTAACCGAGCGCTCTGGGAAACGCCCCCTTTGCGTTTCCAGACTTGTGATTGGCTGGGCTGTGCTGCCGCGCTGTGGTTTCAGTTAAGTGCAAACACGTTTCCTGTCAGCAGATTTTCTTCGAAAAGGAACTGAGAACTGAGTCTCAGACCATGTGGACCTGAAATAATCTTTACACAGCGGCTCGCTGAGGGCAATGCAATCCTTCTGTGATGTCTGTGGGCAATCGTGATGATAGGACCTGACTCGGCTTTCTGTTTGTAAGAGCTGTACCACTGAGCAATTCAAAAAGAGCCTTTCACATAATATCTACAGACATGTATATACAGCTGAGAGAGAATGAGAGAGAGAGAACCTGAAATCTTGCTGAGACAGGCACTGTAATGTCATGCATAATTCAGGCAAGCTGTGACAAGCCATACTCAGATTGTGCTCAGTGGAAACACAGCTAGTTTACCTGCTTGAATCCTATAGACTTGTTAGTTCCCTGAGAGAAAGGGAGCTCCCTCCAGTCCAGGGCAGGCTTGAGGCATGGAGACTGAACTGCTCCCTCCCTCCCTCACCCCCCTAAGAGAAAGGGTGCTCCCTCCAGTCCAGGGCAGGCTTGAGGCACGGAGACTGAACTGCTCACCCCCCTAAGAGAAAGGGGGCTCCCTCCAGTCCAGGGCAGGCTTGAGGCACGGAGACTGAACTGCTCCCTCCCTCCCTCACCCCCCTAAGAGAAAGGGTGCTCCCTCCAGTCTGAATGAGGCACACTGCAGAGCTGCAGGCTCCCGATCAGCCACAGGGGGCGCTGGTGCGCTGGTGAACCGCGGATTCCCCTGCCGACCCGAGCCCTCCCTACCTGGGCGGCGCTCGGCCAGGTGTGCGCCGCCCCCTGGGAACCCCCCGGTCACGGTCAGCGGTGACGCAGCCTGGATTCGAACCTGCGATCTCCAGGCTGTAGGGCGCATCCTGCACTCCACGAGGAGTGCCTTCACTGGATGCGCCGCTGGGGAGCCCCCTTCCTCCACTCCCTTGAAAACGAGACCTCGGTCTCAGCTGGGTCCATCTCCTTGTTGAATTGATTTTTTGAAAAAAAGGATGTAGAATTCAGCACAGGAAATCCTTCTGTGACATAATAGGCAGCTGTATAATGTTTGTATCTTTCTCCTGTGTGTTATTTGAAGCTAAATATTTACCACAGTAAATCTGATTCGTCATTTTTCATGCTTTTCCATTGGCTGTATTCTGCAATTGCCATAGTTTACCTTTATTATGCTTTACCAGACCTCTCTGTGCTTTACAATGCTTCTCTATGCTTTTACTGTGGGAAACTTTTACAAGGGCTGGTTTGCAGTGGTTTCTTTTTCGGTATGCTTTGCAGGACAACCCCGAGAGCATTTCACAGCACAGAGGAATTCCCCATGGACGGCATCATCCATTTATCAGGGTAAAAACATCAGAAATGTACACACGTCTTTCCGCAGCTGTACAGACCCCAGCACTGGCGATCCCGATCGAGAGAGTGACCGGCTTCTTACGAGAAGTGAAGTCAAAACAGAAATGCAGAAGTGATGCCACAGTCTGGATTTCAAGAAGAAAAGTAAGCAGGGAGTTTGCAAAGGACAACCCTGAACACAAAACAACCCAGAGGTCTGCCCACAAACGGGACTTTAAAACCATCTCCGTTAGAATTCTGTATGCCGGCCGGCTGCAATATAAAAAGATATATATCCTGTTTACATTATATTGAAACCTGCAATCCCCCCCCCCCCCCCAAAAAAAAGGTTACCATGGTAATTTAGCAATTTTCCCATGGATTTCCCATGGTTATAATTTCATTTAGCATAGCTTTACCACCTGGTTTGCTTCACAATGCTTCCCTATGCTTTACCAGACCTCTCTGCTTTACAATGCTTCCCTATGCTTTACCAGACCTCCCTGTGCTTTACCATGCTTCCCTATCTACTGTGCTCTCTTTGCTTTACAATGCTTCCCTATGCTTTACCAGACCTCTCTGTGCTTTACAATGCTTCCCTATGCTTTACCAGACCTCTCTGTCTCAATGTGCTTTACAACCTCTCTGTGCTTTACAATGCTTCCCTATGCTTTACCAGACCCTCTCTGTGCTTTGCAATGCTTACACATGCTTTCACTGTGCTTTGCTATGGGAAACTTTTTTAAGGCGAAACAGATTATGGATCATATTACATGAATTGACTGTTTTGCTCTGAAGTCATTTTTTTTTCGCACTAGCTATTCCTCTGCGTTTAATCACAAGCTGAATTTGAGCGGGTTCTATTAGACCAATGCATTTGTAATATACCACACTGCCCTGGCTATCCAGTGTTCAGCCAGGCTAAACCATGCTTTCAACAATAGATTGATTATTACACTTTGCCTTGAATCTGCTGCTGGAAACTTTTACAAGGGTCAGAACATCAGCTAGCCAATGAAAAGCTTACCAAAACATCCCAGAGTTTATTTTGCCTTTAAATCTCAATCGCTTTTAACTGAAATGAAGTTCTTACCTTATTTATCTTTCCTTCCTTCCTGCCTGTGTTTGTGTGTATGTGTGTGTGTGTTTTGCTGTTGCTTCAGTTAGATTCTCTGCATTGGACGATAGTTTGCCCTTTGCCAGCCGCAAGCAGAAAATAAAATAAAAGACAGTTGGTTTTGCTAAGATAGTTCGTATTAGACTTCCTCAAGGAACTAATGCAGCACGCCCCTAAGTGTATGCGTGTGTCTGGCTCGCTCTCTCTCTCTCTCTCTCTCCTCTCTCTCTCTCTCTCTCTCTCTCTCTCTCTCTCTCTCTCTCTCTCTCTCTCTCTCTCTCTCTCTCTCTCTTACGTCCTGAAGTCAACGTCCAGTTGGCTGCTGTAAATACGGGCTCGATTAGGGGTTCTCAAACCCCCTGTGTGTCTGCTGGTTTTAATTCCAACTGAGCTCTTAATTACTTAATTAAACGCTTAATTGAACTAATAATTAGCTTAATCAGGCCTTTGTAATTGTTCTTAAACAGCTGGAGATGTCAGCTGAACTATTAAATGTTATCAGCAACTTGAAATCGGCAACTTTTTAGTAACTGAGGACAACTGAGAGGGGGGTGCGGGCTCCCCCAGGACGGGGGTTTGAGAAGCGCCTGGCTAGATCACTCGACTGTTGTTCTTGCTAGGTTTACAGTGTCTATACAACCCATTCTTCCAGAGCTGGGAAGAAGGTGGCTAGGAGTCTGTGCAGGAAAGCAATAAAGCTTTTTTTTTTTTTTTTTTAAGGGTTCGTTTTTGAAGTGGTTTCGTTAAAGCGAAGGTAGCGAGGTCTCCCCAAAGAACTCAAAGTCCAGCGTGTGTGTGTCGACCACATCATGTATGTATGTCATTGTATTGTCTTTGAAATTAATTTAAAAAAAGACATAATTCTGAGGCTTGAAAACCCACCCTTTTTCATTCATTCATTCTCAGGTGCTAAAAATGGACTTCCTTCCTGTGTTACAGCTAATCAAACCCCTCCTTCTGCTGGTAGGAAGCGGGGCGCGGTCGGGCGGTGGCATTTCAGACAGGAAGTGAACGGGGAGGGGCGCGGAAAACAAACTGAAAGAAATGGACGTCGGCCAAGTTATCTGCAAACCGAACGCAAATCAACAGCAAAACACCTAGTTTGAGGTTTTGCTGTATCAAACCCCCAAGTCTCTCTGCCTGGTGTGCTGCGCAGCGTCCTGAAACCTACAGTCTCCTGAAACCAAGCTGCAAGCCGCAGAGCAGAGGCTTTGCGTTCCCTTCAGCTTTAGAGGCAAGAATTTATTTACAAACCCTGGCAGATACAAGCAGTGACTCTGTTTTGTGAGCTGGAAAAATCTTGGTCTCCCATGGCAACCGGCAGGAAGTGAAGCAGAGCGGTTTCCTGTCAGCTTCCCTGTTATCATATAATGACATCTGCCGCGGAAATCTCTAGAAAAGACAGAAGTGCAGCGACCTCTGACCTCAAACACACTATTAAAACTAGGCCCACCCCTCCTTTTCAAATTGCCACATAAGCAAAACAAACCATTATAGAGCTCTGTTTTATTTATGTTTGTTTATTTAGACCCCCCTCATATTTAACAGGACGCTCCCCCTATAGAGTTTAAATCCTCTGTAATTGTCTCAAACAGTCATTTAGTTATTTAGCAGATGCTTTTATCCAAAGTGACTTACAGAGACTAGGGGGACAAGTTAAGTGACTTGCTCACCACACACACACACACACACACACACACACACACACACACACACACACACACAGGGAGTCAGTGGCTGAGCTGGGATTTGAACCTCCTGGTATCAAGCCCCCTTTCTTTAGTCGCTGGACCCCCGAGCCTCCTCTGTGAAATTCACTGCAGGTTCCAGATTGCTATCTGACTCACAGCGACACCAGCATGCAACGTCACCCTGTTTCGAAACTCTGTCCCGCTTCAACAGCGGCATTAACTAACTGGAATTATTGCTTTAGCTGCAAACGCTCCGATACTTTGAGTCAAGGGCCTGTTATGTGCAAGATGTTCTATAATAGATTATCCAGTGTGGCAAAATGCATCAACAGGAAGCTACCCAGACGAACCACCTCCTTAGCAAAAACACCTGTGTGGTTAATTCTGGTTTGTATTGTGCTTACTGACTTAGCCACAGTGACACAGATTTTACAAAACAGAATCGATTCAAACTGCAAAGTGGGGCAATGCCATGCGTCACAAGATTTTTATCCTGTCTCAGCACTCTGAAAAAGACAAGCCACAAACCTGCCCTGGACTGGACTGGAGGGAGCCCCCTTTCTCTTAGGGGGGGTGAGGGAGAGAGCAGTTCAGTCTCCATGCCTCAAGCCTGCCCTGGACTGGAGGGAGACCCCTTTCTCTTAGGGGGGTGAGGGACGGAGGGAGGGAGCAGTTCAGTCTCCGTGCCTCAAGCCTTTCTCTTAGCTGCATTCACTAATTCTCCCTGTCATCACACGCCCTACACACACGCCCTACACACACGCACGCACACACAGACTGTTCTATAAAACACATTCCTGAATTGCCCTGACTTTTAAAGCAATGACTTTTAGTGCTGATGGTAGTTCTACGAGAAAGCACAGCAATAGAGGACCAGGCTAATTTTAACCTAATCGATTGGTGTTCCTTATGTTCAAATTCCTGGTGGATTTTCCTAATCCCTTGTTTCTCCCCGCGTGCCTACTCTAGCCCCAGAGTTAACCCCTTCTGCAGTTCGGTTATATAAAATCTCTCTGACTAGTTTTGCATTTGAGCTGTAGCAAGCTGTATTTATCCATCTCTTCAGCAAAAGCTTTGCTCAATGGTGTTATTATTATGAATTAGTCAGACTCTTATCTATTGCAACTCACAGAGGCTAGGAGGGTGAACTCTGCTTCATCAACAACTGCTGCTGCTGCTGCAGAGTCTCTTCCAATAGGACCTCGTTTGTTTTGCGTCTCGTCCGAAGGACGGAGCACAAGGAGGTGAAGTGACTCGCTCAGGGTGACACTGACACACACACACACACACACACAGCGAGTCAGTGGCTGAGCCTGGATTTGAACCTCCTGTTAACAAGCCCTCTTTGTCTAACCACGCCTCCTTATTTAATTGGTTTGCTCTCTGTAGACGCCTGGTATGTTCCAGCTGTTACACGCAATCCTTCAGCACAATAGAAAAATTACCTTTAACTCTGCATGCTTTGGGCTTTTGGAATTCAAGAGCTTCAGAGTGCTGACACCTGCTGGTGAAACACGGCATTGCAGTTGTAATCAGCGGCAAACCAGGTTTTTGTCAGATAGCGGCCTCTGGTGTTTGGAAGATGCAAGGCAGGTTAACGAAACTGCATATCGCATTGACTTCAGGTTTATCGCTGAGAGTTTTGAGTCCTATTCCATACTCTTAATCATCTTGACCAGAGGTGGCCAACCAACCCAGGTCCCGGAGAGCCTCAGAGTCCTCTGGTTTTCGTTCTACCCGAGTTCTCAATTACTGCGAGACTATTTTCTTACTTGATCAGCGCGAAGATTTTTTTCCCCAGGTCTTTCAGCCATTGATGAGTCAAAGATACCCAGAAAGCCTGCAGGACTGTGGCTCTGCAGGACAAGGGTCGACCAGCCCTGCTCTAAAATATACGTACGCCTCATCCGAAGGACGGAGCCCGAGGAGGTTCAGTGACTCGCTCCGGGTCCCACACTGTGAATTCGGTGGCTGATCCGGGATTTGAACCTCTTGGTATCAAGCCCCTTTCTTTAATCCCTGGACCATTTCTACTCTTACCTTAGAGTTCTGCATTTATTTTTTTGAAGTTACAGTGAATCATTTCCAGGCTAACAAGAGTGAAGAAATTCTACATTGTATAGATTCATTATCATCTTTAATGAGATCACATTAAAAAAAAATTACAATGACTTCTCAATCACAACCCCCACATCCCCCCCCCCCACCCCCCTTTTTATATTGTATTAGAATTAGGGCTTGTGATTTGCGATGTTTTACCCCGAATTTTCTCCTCTCCTTTAAGAATTCAATTGATCCCTGTCAAGCTGTTCGTGTCTCTTGATCACACAGCTGAGAAACGCATTCATAGTAAAACTGATTTCCTATACAGGGTTTTATTTCAGTGAAACAACTAAATTCTTAAAAGACAAGAGAAAAGTCAGGGTAAAGCCTCGCAAAGCCTAGAGCAAACAGCAGGTGGAGCTACGGAGGGGCAGGGTGGCTGTCAGCCGGCTATGACGATCGTTGCCCTTGGCGACGCAGAGAGGCGGGGCCGCGTTCTCGGAGGGGCCTGCAGGGGGCGCTGCAGTTTCCTGAGCGTTGGCTCCGGCTGCCTCCGTCTTGCTGGCCTTGTTGTTCTTGGTCTTTTTGGCCCTCTCTTTGTCGCGGGGCTCGGGCAGCGGGGGCTCAGCGGCTCCCTCTAGAGGCTGGGGCAGGTCTGACGGCAGGTCCTCTGACGGTTTGGTTTCTTCTGTTTGTTCCACTGGGTTGTTGAGATTTGAGGTGGAGCGCTTGGCTTGGCTGGAGTTTGTGCTGGCGGGAGAGAGAGGAGGGGATAAAACACAAGGGTTTAGTACAGTCTTGAATATGTCTGAAAGCGATGCCGCTAGCGTGCAGATTTATTACAGCACCGCATCGCTTCTGCAGTTTTGATTCTCCGCGCGTCTGAAATCAAACCACTGGAACTGAAAATCGTGGAAAGATTGCCCTGGCAGTACTTGGCTAGCCTGCTGGGATCGCCCACCTCTTTGTGCTGCCCTCCTCGGAGTCTCTCTGCTCGCTGCTGTATCTCAGCTCCACTGGAGATTTGAAGGACAGGTCTTTTTTCCCCTTGAGCCAATAGGTCTTCATGTAGCCTTTACCCTGCCAGAGCACAGAGACAAAGACAAATCCTGGGAACGTTCCCTCTGGAAAAGCTGATTTATTTAGGATTCCCTTCTGTTTTATGATCAGGGGCTTCTGATTCCCTATGTTTTACCGCCCAAAACTTTTCTACTCTCCTTTTAAGAATTCAGTTGATTAAGCCGTTCGTATGTCTCAGTCACACACTGAGAATAAAAGTTGACCAGACCTTAATTTTTCATTGACAAGCAGAACATGCAAACAAGATCGCAGTGTGTTACCACTAAGAAACTCCTCTGTGTTAAAAAGCGCCGATGAAAAGTATTTGATGCCAGAACGCGCTTTATTAGAATCGTTCTACGAGACTGCGTTTACAAAGAGGAGTCACTTCTGCTTTCGAAAGGAAAAAGTGTTTCGCTGTTTCCCAGAAAACAAATGAAACCAACTTCGCTACGAACGCATTTCTTGGCCGTGCGACTGAGAGACGCAGGCGGCTTGACGGGGGCCAACTGAATTCTTACCAGGAGAGGGGAAAATGATATGAAGACAATCTGAAACGCTTGCTCACCTTCACAAAGATCTTGCCCCTCTCCTCGATGATGTAGGGCTCGTGCTCCAGGTGGTCCTTGCTGGTTTGGCTGATGTGAATCTGCATTCCCTACACAGAAGAGTAAAGAGGTGGTTGTTCGAGATGTTTCAGCGGGACAGCGAGCAACTCATAGAAATGCAACAGAAAAAAAAAACAAGCAGGCTCTGATGCTTCAACGCTCACCACCCCGTTGCTCTCCATGCGGGAGGCTGTGTTCACTGTGTCACCAAAGAGACAGTAGCGCGGCATCTTCAAACCCACCACAGCGGCGACCACCATGCCAGAGTGGATCCCTGCCACCAGAGAGAGTTTCCAGAGGATCAAATCAGACACATTTCTCACGCCAGCTCAGGGACACGGAATTGACTTCAATAGCTGCCTATTTATGTGTTCATTTTTACACAACGAGGTCTGACGCACGAAACCCGTGGAACTAATCCTGACTTTGCATTATCGTTTAGAGGTTTCGTAGAGGTTTTTATCCAAAGAGACTTACAGAGACTAGGGGGGTGAACTCTACATCGTCAACAACTGCTGCTGCTGCTGCAGAGTCTCTTCCAATAGGACCTCGTTTTGTTTTGCGTCTCGTCCAAAGGACGAAGTCACAGTCGAACTTCACCGGAGGTGGGCTCCATCCTCGGAGGCGCTTTGTCAGAAAAGCATCTCTAAATAAATAATAATAATAATAATAATAATAATATAATAATACTTTAATAATAATAAACTCCATCCACCCATCCCTATATATACTAACTGGTAATCAGTGTTTTCAATGGACTGGGTTCTCTTACCCACTCTGATCTGGATGTTGTCCCCAGTAGAGGGGTCTTTGAGGTGGTCGATGGAGCTCAGCATGTCCAGGGCCATGTCACAGATGTGGTGGGCGTGGAACGTGGTCTTGTTAGGGACCCCCGCCACCACCATGTAGGCATCGCGGATAGTCTCCACCTGCACAGGGCAAACACACGGGCTGGCTTCACCAGGGGAGCGGTTCGCTGCTGGGTCTGTGTGTGCGCTTGCTCAGGATCCCACTTCAGAATTTGTATAATTAGTGTCTGTTTCTCGTTAAGTATATGGGGACCCTTGCCTTTTTCTGGTTCGCTACCACACGTGGTGTGCAATTCAATATGTTAACAAGAGAACATTATTCAGCAGCTTTCACTGGACTCTATGAAGCTGAGGGAGTTCATTCTATAGAGACCCCCACTTAAGTTATACGCTTGTTCCCTTGCTAATAAAGTTCGTCGAAAGTACCTGAGATACTTCGACTCCCGCATTCATTCTGTATAGAGGGGGTGCAATTCAGTATGTTAGCAAGGGAACATTATTCAGCCGCTTTCACTGGACTCTATGAAGCTGAGGGAGTTCATTCTATATAGAGGGGGTGCAATTCAATATGTTAACAAGGGAACATTATTCAGCAGCTTTCACTGGACTCTATGAAGCTGAGGGAGTTCATTCTATATAGAGGGTGTGCAATTCAATATGTTAACAAGGGAACATTATTCAGCAGCTTTCACTGGACTCTATGAAGCTGAGGGAGTTCATTCTATATAGAGGGTGTGCAATTCAATATGTTAACAAGGGAACATTATTCAGCAGCTTTCACTGGACTCTATGAAGCTGAGGGAGTTCATTCTATATAGAGGGGGTGCAATTCAAGGGAACATTAAGCTTTCAACTCTATGAAGCGGAGGGAGTTCATTATATATAGAGGGGGTGCAATTCAATATAATAACAAGGGAACATTATTCAGCAGCACTCACTGGAGCTGAGGGAATTCATTCTATATAGAGGGGGTGCAATTCAATAGATGATAACAAGGGAACATTATTCAGCAGCTTTCACTGGACTCTATGAAGCTGAGGGAGTTCATTCTATATAGAGGGGGTGCAATTCAATATGTTAACAAGGGAACATTATTCAGCAGCTTTCACTGGACTCTATGAAGCTGAGGGAGTTCATTCTATATAGAGGGGGTGCAATTCAATATGTTAACAAGGGAACATTATTCAGCAGCTTTCACTGGACTCTATGAAGCTGAGGGAGTTTATTCTATATAGAGGGGGTGGAATTCAGCTTGCTCGCTAGCTTGCAGTGCTTCGGAAAACTGGTCCCTGGATCATTTCTAATTGGTGAGATTTGTAAAACCCTTGTCTCCTGGCACCCAGCTCTCACCTTGTACACGTTGTGCTTCTCGCTCAGAGTATCGAACACGATGTAGATCTCGTTGAGCATGTCCACCACTTGCATGGGCGTGATGTGAATGCAGATCTCGTTGAATTTCACCACGTCGCTGAAGAGGATTGTCACGTCTGGGAAGACCTGAAGAACCAACCTCATTATAATTAACTGGGCGGACGCTTTTATCCAACGCGGCTTCCAGAGACCAGGGGGGTGAACTCTGCATCATCAACAACTGCTGCTGCTGCTGCAGAGTCTCCTCCAATAAGACCTCGTTTGTTTTGAGTCTCATCCAAAGGACGGAGCGGCTTCCAGACCCAGGGGGGTAGGAGTGGGGGGCAACTCTGGCTCAGGGTCACACACACTACGCACGCACGCACAAGTCTTTCCAACAGGACCTCGGTCGTCCAGTCCAAAGTCTGTCATACAGTGCGAAGGTGAGCCGTCCCTCGCTCTCTCTCCTCTCCTCCTCTCCCCTCGCCCCTCTCCTCTCTCTCCTCACCTGGCAGGTCTCACAGTGCAGTGATCCAGTGCAGTGATCCGCGCGTTCTCCCCTCTTCTCCTCTCCCTCGTCTCCTACTCACACAGGCAGCTCGGTCCAGTGCAGTTGAACTGCCCTCTCCTCTCTCCTCTCCTCTCTCCTCTCCCCTCTCCCCTCTCTCTCCCTCCTCTAACTAAACTGACAAAATACACCTCGGGCAAGTAACGTCCTGCAGTGATGCCCTTTCTCAGCCGTCTGACCACGCTCGGGATCATGGCGGTAGGAGCCAAGGGAGTCTCCCCTCTTCGTTCTCTTCGTCGCAGCGTCTTGATGATCACTCCTGCAGCTGTGCATACTCTGCTGCTCCTGTGAGGGAAAGAGGGGGAGGAGGAAAGATGGGGGAGTGAAACGGGTACGCCAAGTGGGTGTGTGTGTGTGTGTGTGTGTGTGTGGTTACGATGTCTCCGAGAGGTTTGCTCTCGTGTGTGTGTGTTGTTTGTGTGTACGATCGTCTCGAGCAGTTGCTCTGTGTTTGTGGTGTGTACGATTGTCTCGAGCAGGTT
>NW_024475242.1:0-11686 GCF_017654505.1 Polyodon spathula
AGCAGATGGGCCGAATGGCCTCCTCTCGTTTGTAACCTTTCTTATGTTCTTATGTCAATAGTAATTGTATGTATACGTTTTTGGAGGTGGTAAAATACCCAGTAAGAGATTACATTCTTTAGCCGTGGTATGTTTTATAGTTGTTTTATTGAATTCCTAAGCTATGAGCACATCGGCCCTTCACATTTTAAATACCTAATTTTAGTAGTTTCACCTGTCTGTACAGGCCGCATTTTACACTGACTCGAGTAAAGTGGTGGATTGCAAACAGTCAATTATAGTTTCAGATTTTTGTAAATGCATATGAGCTTCTGCAGGTTGCCAATCTATTAGAATAGTCGCATAGAATTTAGTTTTAAAAATTGACCTTTCAGAAGTAAATCCGCTCTGAATAATAATAAAAGCAGTTACAGTATAAAATGATTTTCGAGAGATACACAATGTCTAACTAACTTAGTTTTATTTGATTTTATAGATTATTTTAGTCTGTTTTGCTACCTCGTAAGCCGCTATAGTATTAAACGTACGTAGAGAAGCACTGTAATTGCTATAATTTTAAGTTTGATTTAACTTTGTTTTTTGATGTGTTTTTTATTTCAGTGAAGAGGCTATGGGTAAAGCAGGGACCGCTCACAATACGTCCAGCAGTGACATGGAAAACCACATCTTTATGAAAGCTAAATCAAAGGTGAGTACTCTGCAGGGATGGAACAAATGAAATCTGAACTGTTGCTATTAGCAGTGTTTCACGCACATTTCCGATGTAACGGTCTTAATCTACATCCATGACCACATCTTTGTGATTAGGTGCTCATGTAGAAAAGTGGTACAACCCCCCGTAAACACAGAAGTCTGAGTATAATACCAAGCTTGATTAGCCACAGTGTACCCGTAACACAGAAGTCTGATTAAACTTATGGCAAAACCAGGAATGGATCAAATCCCTACTCCTTGCCTGCTAATTTTGAGTAAAACAAACAAACACAAATCAGTTTGTCTAATTACAGTAGTGCTTTAACTTGTTGAAGAGTAATTTGACTTTCATCCCTTTTTAAAGCTGTTGTACAAAAAAACACATTTTGTAATGATTGTAGGTTCTAGTCTGCCACGGTTTATTGGTATTGCATTCAGCGAGATCGTCTGCTTCTAGTTTTGTATTGTCAAAAAAGTTTAAATGTTTCTGTTTGGATGCCAAACTCTTCGGTGGCTGTTCTTTAGGCTGTGTTTCCCTATGTGTTTTTTTTTCCTTTCCTCTAATACATTAGTTGCCACATTTACTGTATCATTTGTATTGCTTCTTTGCCAGTGAAAATGATGAGCAAATATTTTATTGCACAGAAATTGCATCCGTTGTGGTGTGAGTCAGAAGACCATGTGCCATAAACTGGGTGTGAAAGTCTTTTGTCGATTATTGTATTGAATCTACTAGATCATAAATACGGTTCTTTGATATTCATATACAAAAAACAAACATTGCCAATAATATTTTCTAATGTGTTTTTGTTTTACTTTGAAACAGGAGGAATATCTGTCCTTGGTGGCAAGACTAATTATTCATTTCAGAGAAATTCGTAAGTACTGTTTAAAATGCAATATGGCTTAGTTTTTTTGTACTTGTACAATAAAAATTCGAGAAGCTTGCTTTGCAATGGAAACTTTTTTTTCAGGTAAAAAGTGCTGTATAAGATTAATTAAGAAGCACAGTCTTTATTTACAGCCCCTTAAACTATTGTGA
This sequence comes from Polyodon spathula, assembly GCF_017654505.1. Lineage (NCBI taxonomy): Eukaryota > Metazoa > Chordata > Actinopteri > Acipenseriformes > Polyodontidae > Polyodon > Polyodon spathula. The sequence goes on from NW_024475242.1 coordinate 1,736, forward strand.
GAAAATTAGCTGAATGAAACAATGGTACTTTATTATGTTTTACACAGGTCTGAGGCAAATTGTATGACTTTTGCATGAAAACCACCATGTTAGGCTTCTGAGGTGCTTACATTAATCTCATTGATTTAACCTCCCTTTTAGCATTGATACAGAGACAAGGCTTGGCTTTGCTGCTTTGTTTTTGGCACTACCACCTGGTATACAGTAGATATTAGTTGTGAACAAATACAGTAACACATACAATTCCATTACATTCAGCCTCATCCTCTTCCATTGTAGATCAGTTCCAGATGCAGCAGCTAGCACAACAGTATCAGCAGCAGTTTCAGCAGCAGCAAGCAGCCTTGCAACAGCAGCAGTTTCAGCAGCAGCAAGCAGCCTTGCAACAACAGCAGTTTCAGCAGCAGCAAGCAGCCTTGCAACAGCAGTTTCAAGCGCAGCAAGCGTCTGCAATGCAACAGCAACAGTTTCAAGCACAGCTGCAGCAGATGCCGTTGAAGTAAGTCACTTAACCTCCTTGTGCTCAGTCCGTTGGATGAGATGTAAAACCGAGGTCCTTTTGTAAGTGACTCTGCAGCAGCATTTGTGATGCATAGTTCACCCCCTAGTCTCTAAGATTTTTTGGATAAAAGCATCTGCTAAATGACTGTCTGTACTAAAGCTGCGCAACAGAATTCTATAATTTATTTGATATTGTTGTTGAAATGACTAGCATACCAGTTTAAAAAGATTAACCACTGCAGTTTTACTAGTATTGGATACTTAATTTCTGATAAATGTGGCTACCTGGAAAGTGAAAAAAACAGGGGATTTACCATTACACTGTCGATCGTTGTTTGATGTGGTATTATGTAACAACCCGGGATGCATTGAACAGAATGATCTCTCAAGAATGACTCTGCATTTTTCGTTGATGAGGCAGAGTTTGACTGTGTTGATCCTGTCCCTTTTGTTCTGTTTTCCAAGTCACTTCGGACAAACAGGTTAACATTGCAATCCTTTGCGTCTTGTTTCGCATTCAGTTTCCCAGTTTACTCTCTCCTACCAAACAGCAACGCAGTGATGGATCCTGGAGCGGACAGCGACTGGAGGAGTCTCGCTTTCCGACAGAAAGCGGTAGACCAGATGTAAGTTCCCGTGGTTTGTTGTACACTATAGGCAATGTTTGAAAAGCTGGTAGCAGCCTCATAGGTGAAAAGAAGGCGCGGTTTAGGTGATGACTTGCGATCCCTCGCTCGCACTGTCCATCTTTAAGCATCATTTATTGCGATACCGCGGTACTGTCTTTGTCAGTATAAAAAGTGAGTCAAATACGGAAATGTTTGACATACCACTATTTATTTTCCCGCTTTGGGTTCAGTGCTGCTGCCTGTCCTCCCTAGCAGTGACAAATCCGAGCAGCTTCCAGTACAAGCGTTGGCCAAACTACAAAGGCGGTACCCATTATGAAATGCAAACCTGTTGCAAATTTAATTTCGGGGTTCGGAATAAAAGTGAAATTGGTCAATAGTGTGTGAACATGAATGCATTTCTGATTTTTATTTTATAGCAAGGTGCAAGTTCAGTCAGAATTTGGTTTTAGTCTGGATTTGCTCATTGACGTCCCCCCATTTCATAGCGTATCTTTCGGTTTTAGTAGACTCACTAATAACTAAAGAGTTGGAACATGTTAAAGAACAGATGTGGCTTTAGCATAATACATTCTAAGCAAGCAATTACATGTGACAAACAAAAATGAGAAATAGCAACATGCCATTTTAAATATACGTTTCTGGATAATAAAGCCATTACCTTAGCAAATTTTAATTTCACTAATTAGAATCTCTGGAGTCCAGCCTTTTTCGCAAAATAAACAAATTTCCTACCCCTCGGTGTAGATTAATGACGCTGCAGAGTAGCAGCAGGCAAAATATGTATTGTGATTGGCTGATGGGAGTTGTTAATCCAGAAATGACTAGTGAATGTTGCCCTGGCAGCATTAGCAAGATGTGGAAACTGCTTGGACATGGCAGGATTTTTGGTCGCAGTATAAAACACTGGGATGTCCTTCACAAGTAAATCTGCACTGAATAAGAACATGATTCAAGCAGTTGCAGTATAAAATGATTTGAGATAGCAAATGTATAACTAACAGATTGGATATTTGAGACTGCCTCATAAGCCGCTACTGTATTAAAGGGACGTAAAGAAAGACAGCAATTGCTATAATTTGGTTGATTTAAGCGTGTTTTTGTTTGTATTTCAGTGAAGAGGCTCTGCGTAAAGCAGGGACCGCCCACATTACGTCCAGCAGTGACATGGAAAACCACATCTTCATGAAAGCTAAATCAAAGGTGAGTACTCTGCAGGGATGGAAATAAGAAACACTGCATAGCAGTTTCACCCACTTAAGGTTGTAATACCAGCTTGATTAGCCACAGTGTACCCGTAACACAGGAGTGCCTAATTAAACTTATAGTAAAACCAGGAATGGATCAAATCCCTACTCCTTGCCTGCTAACTTTGAGTAAAATAAAGGAACACTAATCACAGATGTCTAATTACAGTAGTGCTTTAACTTGAAGAGTAATTTGACTTTAGTCCCTTTTTAAAGCTGTTATAGCAAAGCACATTTTGTAATGATTGTAGGTTCTAGTTTGCCATGGTTTAGTGGTATTGCGTTAAGCGAGATTGTCTGCTTCTAGTTTTGTATTGTCAAATAAGTTTAAATATTTGATCTTGGCAGCTATTCTATAGGCTGTGTGTTTCCGTATTTTTTTCCATACCTCTAATACATTAGTTGCCATTGCCAATAATGGTTTGCAATATTTTGTTTTTTGTTTTACTTTGAAACAGGATGAATATCTGTCCTTGGTGGCAAGACTAATTATTTACTTCAGAGACATTCGTAAGTACTGTTTAAAATGCAATATGGCCTTTTTTTTTAATTGTACAAAAAATTTTCAACAGAAGCTTGCTTAGCAATGGGAACTTTTTTGTTTTTTACAGAATGACTTATGCTACCAATAATGTACCAATAATTTTCCAATTGTGACACTTCACCGTTCATTTTCAGATGAGGCCCAAGGCCAAGGTGGTAAGTAAACCTTTTTTTTTATATTGTATTTTTGTAGATCTAACAGTGTGGTAATATTAGACACACAGGGCATCAGGGATGCCACCTCATGGCTTGCAAGGTGTTGCTAACGCTGCACAACAAAGTAAGTGGCCAGAAACTGCTAACATACTATAAGAGATAATAAACTTCTCAATTAGAAAAAAACAAAAAAAGCACATCTTGGTGGATAGAGCCCATTAAGCGATAGTTAGGGCCCTACCAAATTCACTGTACATTTTTTGTAAATTTCATATAATTTTGAAAATCTTAAATTTCACAGTTTCTGCTATTATTTAAATCCTAAATTTCTCGGTGGTGTAAAAGTATGAACACGTAGCTACAAATGGCAATGTAAACATTTAAAGCCCTGAAGTTAACAAAACCATGTGACTAACAAAGCAGAAACACTAAAAGAAAATAGAAATCCAGAGGATCGTTTTATAATTGTTGTGTTTCTATTACCAAAAAAAAAAAAAAAAAAACCTGTTCTGGTTTTAAACATCATTGTATGCAACAGTAACTCAAAAACTATTCTGAAATGCTGTTTTTCTTCATTCCCTGTCTGTGGTGTGAATACCTGGCCGTATTTAGACAAGGCTCTGTCTGCATCCACAGAGTTTGTTGGAATTGACTGACAGCACCGAGCTAGGGACGGATCTGTAGCAGGACAATATATTCAGAGGCTAAAAAATATAAATGCAAAGTCTCTGAAATTAGACATATTTATTTTACTTATTTCTATTTATATTATTTGTACTTATTTTTGTCCTGCGGTGCTTTTAATGTATTTTTCTGCTCATACTACTACTTGGTATATATTTGGCTTCCAAATTATTTTACATGATCAGCTGCAGTAATGATTGTAGCACTTTTTGATTTATTTTGGACACTCATTTTAAAATGTAGGTCTATTTTTGACTTGCCTGACGGTACTACCAGTTGAGATCCGTAGGTCATACTAAACCCGCCCTGGATGCCTGTGTCTACCAATCAGTGAGTAGAGCCCAGTTATTGGCTGTTGTCAAGTGTCAATCAATAAATCCTGTCCAGTTCATGATGAGCTTTCTTTTTTAAATTGAAACAAGCTAACAATCGCATCAGGAACCTGTAACAGTACATATAACTTAATTGGATTTTAGTGCAGGGTAAAAGTACACAAAACAGACCAGATTTCACGGTGCAGAATGAATTTCACGGCCTGTGTCACGTTTTTCACGGCCGTGAAATGGGTAGGGGCCTAGCAATTGTACAGGTGCTGACTTTGATTTCTTGTCTTATTCTAGCTCTTTGAAATGACCTTTTTTGAATTTAATGCAAGTGCAGGTAAAAAGTGCTGTATAAGATTAATTACCAGCACAGTCTTTATTTACAGCCTCTTAAACTGCTGTGAGAATCCTAGCTGAATGAAACAATGGTGCTTTCTTTTTATTATGTACTACACAAAATATTAGGCAAATTGTATGACTTTTGCTTGAAAACCGTTAGGGAGGTAAACGCCATTATGTGCTATGCTTCTGAGGTGCTTGCATTAATCTCACGGATTTCAGCTCCCTTCTAGCATTGATACAGAGACAAGGCTTGGCTTTGCTGCTTTGATTTTGGCACTACCACCTACTACACAGTAGATATTAGCTGTGTACAGATACAATAACACATACAATTCCATTACATTCAGCCTCATCCTTTTCCATTGTAGATCAGCTCCAGATGCAACAGTTGGCTCAGCAACAGCATCAGCAGCAGTTTCAGCAGCAGCAGGCAGCCTTGCAACAGCAGCAGTTTCAGCAGCAGCAGTTTCAAGCGCAGCAACAGTCTGCCATGCAACAGCAACAGTTACAAGCGCAGCAGCAGCAAATCCAGCAGCAACACATACTCAAGCTGCAGCAGATGCAGTTTAAGTAAGTCACTTAAACTCCATGTGCTCAGTCCTTCGGATGAGATGTAAAACCGAGGTCCTATTGTAAGTGATTCTGCAGCAGCAGTTGTGATGCATAGTTATTTCACATATTTATTAAACATGAAGTGACTCTGCTTCTCTGATGTCAGATGGAAATCTATTCCACAATTTTGATGCATTATAGCAAAGGATACGATTTTGGCACAGTGATTTTTTTTTTTTTTCTCCAAATAATGTAGGTTTAGCTACATCAACATACACAAGAGCTTTTAAATAGTACACCAAAACCAATAATCCAGATTGTTTGACTGCTGATTATTGCTTTTGACTTACTTTAGAGCACAAAACTTTTTATTTTATTTTATTAATACTGTATGATGCAGCTTTCACACCGGCCGAGTAGTGAAAGAGACGGGGTCTGAAATAAATGGTGTTCCTATTTCTCTGTGCGCGTCCGGCGTAAATGTACATATATAGATACAAAATCAGCATGTAAAATAATTGTTTTTATTCCTGTGTTCAAAATGAAACAGCATATAAATATGCTTCAATAACGAGAACGAGACATTTTAAATTGGTTGTTTCGGAGTAGCTTACAGAGCACATCCCCTGTAAAAATTAAAACAAACAAAACAACAACAAAAAAAGTTGAAAGGTCCTCAATCACAGACAGGCACCGTGTCCCAAGAAGGTTTCAAGGCATCACAAACTATTTGGAGCAAACCGATATAAACCGCCTCAAATGTTGGCTTTTTGCGAAATAGTTTGAAAAACGTTCCACGGCAACTGCTTTTTGTTTAGCAATGTTTAATTTTAGAGAAAGTGAGTATTTATTTTCTATAGACTACTTGGGTGTACATTACATTTTATGGGGAATTTTTTTTTTTTTCAAGAAATCAAATGTAGGTTAATTAATATTTTTTAAAGAAGCAAGCCCACCTTTTTTTATTTAAAAAAAAAATAAGCACTGTATGTGTGTGTAAAGATCACAGCCGAGAGTTTACAGTAACATACGATACTGTTCATTTACATGCTCACTCAGCTACAAAATACAAATCTCATTCACTGACCTACACAGCTACATGTAAATGCTGCGTGCATACACAACCAAACAATTTACAGATACTTGCAGGTTTGTATTTTCAGTGCATACTGCATTTTTAAAGGAAATAAAGGAAGTGCTTAAGCAAATACATTTTTACATCCATTTCCAAGATTTCATTGACTTTTGTTCAAATTCCCGATTTTCCGTGGCCTCTGTGACAAAATCGTATCCTTAGTTATAACTTAAAGCTCTAAAGAAGTCAAAACAGTTCCTGACAGCCCTATCCAGTTTTCAAGGCAATTAATTAAAATAGCATGATCAGTGGTGTCTAAAATAGATTAAAATAGTAGGATCTAATTTAGGTTTTTTGAGTATGGGCTTAACCAGGGCAGTTTTAAAAGCAGCAGGAACTATTCCATTTGACAAGGATTTATTTATAATTTCAAAAGAAAGGGACAGATCACAAAAAAAAATGCCTTTTGAAGAATTTAGTGGGGATTGGATCTAAAATACAAGTGAAGACATTACTCTGCATCACTAAAATATTCAGGTCTTGTAACATGGTGAGAGTGAACAATTCCATGACAGAACTGACTGGTCTGTTTCATGCATTCAAGTTAGGGCTATTCTGAGAGATTTGATCCCTAATATTAATAATTTTATTTTGAACATGATTAAGAAATCCTTCACACTTGAGCAGGTGTGGCTTCAGGCAGTTGTGCATTAGAAGAGGGGTTAACTCAAAGAACCCTAGTTATTATTATTTGCATTAATAATACTGAGCTTCTGAGTGCCCTCTGAGTGTTATTGAAATAGCTTGCTTTTCACTGTATGTATTAAAAGTAAAATAATGATAATAAGTAGATGTAAAAATAGTAATTAGACAGACTTACTTATGTGTCAATAATAATACATTCAAAAAAACGAACATGGTCTACACAGTCAATCTGTGCCCGCTGTGGCTGCTTCACTCCTGCTGTTGAATTGAGGCTGAGGTACAGTGCGACTCCTTGCTGCTGCTGGTGCTCAGTCTGTGTCTGCTGAGCTCACTCTGCTGTTTCAGACGGTGGAAGAAAACTAAACCAGGCTTCAAAGACGAGGGCTTTTCCTGCTGCTTGGAGTGGAGCTGCTGCAGATTCAAACGGAGGACTGCAGGCCCCTGAAAGATCAGGGCTTTCCTGCTGCCTGGAGTGGTGCAGCTGATTGTTCTTTTAGTTTCTACCAAACACATTGTGTAATTCATGTTTTTTTTGTATATTCCCACATTAAGGTTTGGAACTGGACCTTTATGTGCCAACCTGCTAACAATGTATTTCAATCGCAGATGTTACCAGCTTTTCTTCTATTTTGCTGTTTCTTCATTTCTTTTTGCACCCCAAGTCTCTAAGTTGCTTTCGATAAGTGTGTGCTAAATGACTAAATAATAAATGTCTATACTAAAGATAAGCAACACAATTCTACATTCTATTTGAAAAGCCATTCCTTACTTTAGATTCTAATTCATATGTGGAAAAATGTGGAAGGAAGTTAGGCGGCGTGATCAGAGTCAAACTGAGATAATGTGATGCAGTGAGGAAGAAACCTGTTGAATGTGGAAAACGTGAAATGTCATTGGATTGCATGAATTACAGGAACTGTTTGTCATTGGATTGCATGCATTACAGGAACTGTTTCTTTAGACGACTTTACATGTCTGCACACACTACAGGACTCGTAACACGTGGACTTCTTTGAACTTTAGTTTTGAAAGTTCTTTCATAAATATACTGGAAGATCTGGTGAAAGATCATCAAAAGGATAAGTCACCAGCATGTTATCCTTTCAAGCACCAGTTTTAAAAACTAACTTGTATTGGTTCATTTGAAAAAGAAAATGAAACACCTCTGTTTCAGAAAAGTTTACTTTTACTTGGGTGGTTTGAAATGTGTAATTTTATAACCAAGTTTTCTTTTTAGTACTTCTGCATACATTCTCTTCCTGAAATCACAATGTAGGTGAAGGTTGGCACGCGTGGTTTTTTTTTTTTCTTTTCCTCATTGTTAAAGAAACAGAGCACTATTAATGAAAGTGTTGCAGCAGGACTTCTTTGCACCAGGCATTTCAGTAATATAAATAGCCTCCCTGCCATGGATAAACAAAACACATTACAGGTTTCAGCCAGCATTATGACAGGCCACCAGCACTAAAAAAAAAAAAAAAAATCACAATATACAAAAAATAACTTCTTGAAACAATGTTCTCATGTTGAAACAAATGTCCATGCAATGATTCATCACATTCAGGTGAGCGGTTCCCATTAAAAAAACCATGAACATGTGCAAGGAAATACCCAAGTCTAAACACATCTGAATTACCGGAAGTAGTCACATGACGCTGCTAGAAGCATGCGGTTTGCTTCAGTGGTTTTCTCCATCACCATCAGCATAACGTCAAAGGGGGTTCTGCTGTTTCTCAGGGCTACAAGTCCGTCCAGCAGCTCTGAGAGTGCGCGCTGCTGCGGTATGCTTGAGTGGTGTACTGGAGGGGCTGCTGTGGCCCTGGGCCTTGCAGACCTGGTTCAGCTCCCGATCCTCTGCCATCGCCCACCAATTCACATCAACCCAACACCAGGCTGCCGTTCAACCACCTGTCGGGAGACGGTGCAAGTAGTAAGATAAATGAATTGGCGCCCTAAAGCCCAAAAAGAAAATAAGTTTGTCAGGGCTGTCAGAGTAAGTAAATCACCAAGAACTACACCCACGGTAAGTAATGCAGACCCCTCCATACTTTATAACCCTCCAGTCATACTCCACATCTTGCGTTAAAGAATGTCCTTACCAAGTTTCATCACAATTGTTATAAGCTGTGCTTCTCTACATACATGTACCCTTATAAAAGCTTACCACAGTAATTTTGCACTTTTCACATGCTTTTCCCATGGTTCTATGCATTTAATGTAGTTTATCACATTTGGCCATGTTTGTTAATATGCTCTACAGTACTACCAATGGTTTACCCTGCTTTCACTTTCCTTTATTACACTTAGCAATGCTCTTACTATAGTAAACTTTTAAAAGGGTGAACATAAAGCACACAAGCAGGGTTAATAAGATGATCATCATCTAGAAGTACATTTCCAAAGGAAAGATGACCACATCCATTTTCTAAAACACTGTTCTATTTTCACTATCCCCCGTATTCAGTTAAAGTATATATAATTTTTTCTAGAAATATTTATTAACCTAGATCTCTTTAACGTGTTGGTAGGTATGCACCTATTAAATTACGTGTTCTACCTTTGGGGGATCATAAACATGAGAGGATTCATACGCAAAAAAATAAAACATATTAGACGTATTCCCCGTTCCCCCCTTCACCCATTAAGGGACTGTTTGTATGCATGTTTTATAACAATATACTATTGAATACAGTTTACTTAAAAGAAGAAATTTGCTTTTTTTAAATTTTGTTCTAAGAGACGAGATATAAAATTAGGTAAAAACAATTGAAACACTAGTTCTTACTTTTTACTGAATTTTTTCTTGTGTTTTTTGTAAGTGTTACACTGCCCTGCCCCAACCAAAACACCACAGCCTAGCCGAGACCGCAGAACTCGCCAACATGGCGTAGTTTACTTCCACGGCAAGGGAATGCACACGAACAGTATGTGAGACGCTGACTATAGGAGTCGAGCAGCGGTACGTTTGTGTGGATGCTACACTTGCAGTGTTAAAAAAAACCCGCACTGAAACAATTGAGACATTTGGTCATTCGAGGAGCCAGGTGTATATTCATTATTCAATAAAAAAATACACGACAAAAAAACGAAATATGTTTAAATCCATTTGTTTCTCTGTAAATACAAACATACAAAACAACAACAAAACAAAGAAAAACACACACAAACACTTTTTACACTGCAATCAAGTTATA
>NW_024475243.1:0-20000 GCF_017654505.1 Polyodon spathula
GTGGTATTATTTAAAAATCCTTATACGAGTTCATTATAAACGTAGTGGAAGCATGGTAAACCACTGTGGAACCTAGTGTGACGTATTACATCACATCAATAAGCATGGCGATCCATGCTACATCATTTTAAACGCATTGTATAAACTTTGAATTCTATCTATTGAACGGTTCCTGACTAGTGGAAGCATGTAGCCAAACTATCCCCAAGTTATCAAATCGAATTAATAACACCATGTACTCTGTATATGTGGGATGGAGTTGAGTGTCAGCTTGCTGTTAAATTTCACAAATGCAAAGCATAATCTTTCTTAAAACCGCATTGAACAAAAACATCAACATAAGCAACTATTCGCATTGCAGTTCAGATACGTTCAAAGGCAATTGGCGCTCAGCACCTAAAACAACACATAATAAATAAGCTGTCTTTTGAGTGTCTTTGAAATTACTAGAATAGCAGTTTTAAAAACACTGCGGTTTTACTGGTGGATACTTACAGTTCTGTTAAAAGTGGCCACCTTATCTACTGGGAAAGTAAAAAACAAACACACAGGTGAGTTAACATTACACTGTCGATCGTTGTTTGATATGGTATTATGTAACAACCCGGGATACATTGAACATAATGATCTCTCAAGAATGACTCTGCATTTTTCGTTGATAAGGCAGACTTTAGCATCCTTACTTTTCGACTCGGTCGAAATGTAAGGCCCTTACTTTTGTTCTGTTTTTCAAATCTGGGCTCCGGACAAACACCCTGACTTCTAGATAATTATGTAAATTTTTGCGACTAAATTAAGGGGACTTAACTTGAACTGATAAAACCAGGGTTCCCTTAATGGATTTAAATACCCGTATCTTACTAAATGAATGGTACACAATTCATGACATTAAGTTGTTCAGTAAAACAAAGTCTGCTGTATCTTAACCAATTTATTTGTCACCGCCGGCGTGCCCACCATTTAATTTTCATTATTACTAGATTTACTTGGTGCCATCGATGATAACTGTTGAATGGGTTATTCACATGGACGTAATTGCGTACCTAAAGAGTAACGGACTTGTGGTCTTATTACCCCACCACTCACTTTTCTAGCTGGGAGGACGTAGAGCAGAACCAACACCCCGCACTCGGAAAGCGGGGACCGCGTGAGCGCGTCATCACTAAAGAGACGTGCACATTTCGTGGGATATCTTCAAAAAGGGAGACGGGATTTTTTATAATTCAACCCCGCTTATCCAATAAGTATACATACATATATGTTACGTATGATAATGTATACTGCTGAATGGATACATCCGCTACTAAAATAAACTTACTATTACTTATTAGCAGCGATCTAGAGACCAGTAAATATAGTGTCCCAAAAGCAGAAGTCATACATTCCGTGTCATCGTATTTTTTTTTTTTTTGTTGTGTTTGTGTTTTTTTTTTTTTTTTTTTTTTTTTTTTTTTTTTTTTTTTTTTTTTTTTTTTTTTTTTTTTTTTTTTTTTCGGGTGGATAACTCTTTCTTGCAAAATTGATACAATACATTGAGTGTAAGTAGTATGTAATGTTTTTTATGTTATATGTGGATTTGGGAGCAGTTAAATACAGGGGTTATGGTCAGGGGATAAAATAAGAGTTGGTTCTCCGACGCAACACCCCTCTCAAAGTTCATCAGGCCATGAAAATAGCCCTATTGGTTATTTAAGAAAAGACTAGTTCAAGAAGGCTATCAGTGGTAAAACTATTAATTATTACTCCATAATTATCATTGGGGTTCACAATTTTTTCTTCTCTCTCTCTATCTCTGCATCTCTCTCTCTTCTCTCTCCTCTCTCCTCTCTCCTCTCTCTCTATAATATATATAATATATATATATCTATATATATATATATAAATTTTATATATATAAATGGCGTCTACACGCAGAAATAAATATATCTTATTACTGTATATTGTACTTGTTCTCAACTGTATTGTGCTTTATATTTTGTATGACTGTCAGTTATAAATAATATTAGCCTTAGCTGTAACTGGTTGTAACGTCGTGTTGAAGCTCATTCAGTAAACTGTGAAAGCAGCCTTTTTCCTGTCGCCATAAGAGCCACTTCTTAACCGAAATGCTCTTTTGCTGTAGTTTGTGTTTTTCTTCATCTTCTAACAATTGAATTAATAGAAGTGCACTTACGGCCCTTTTTTGTTTAATGGCTGCCATTTCAAACTGTTAATATACTGTTGATTCCAGTACCACATGATGTAGCTCTTAAATATGATTGGATATTGCTTGGATTAAAGGCAATTTGTATTGAATGTGAGTTGCCTGTTCATTGTATGGTGTAACACCGTTTATGGTCCAGTTTATGGGACCAGACACTGTAGTATTCGATTGTGCAACGATGTTCAAAATACAACGGTCGTGTTAACCTGAGGCACATTGTTCAGGGATCTGGCTTTGGAAGCGTAAACGATTCAGCAGCTGGTGTTTTGGAAAAAGGTGTACACGACGTGCATAGTATATGTACCGAAAGAGACGTGTCTTTCCTCTCACAAAGACGGCTGCAGTGGGTGACTTCAGACCAGAAACCAGGAACCAGGAAATAAACAACAGAGCAGTGGAGTTTTGGGGAAGTTGAGAGCTTGCTTGCGCTCAGCATTTAATAAAAGAACAAACAGAAAATAAAAAGGTTGAAAGACAAAAACATATCCTATGACGTGAAACGGTTTGGGTTGCAAAAAAGTTTGATGTTCTTGTTTATACACTCTAGTGACATAATTGTCATTATTTATTATTATTATTATTATTATTAGTATTATTATTATTATTATTATTAATTTTATTTGTAGAGGTTAGGACCAAGGGTGACTGGCTGTTCTCACTCATTTTGTATGACGAAATACATCGTCATGCTTCTGAGCGAACAGAAGACTCGATTGCTAATCAATCATTCATTTGGATTTGCGGTACAACTGCAAGTGAATTAATAACGTGCAATTTCATGCTTGCCTGGTTGCTCAGTTTGGGAGGGCGACCTGATCTGGATAGTAGGATGCATCTTCCACTTCCTAATGACGGACTTCACTGTGCTGAGGGATAATTAGCACCTTTGAAATGTTCTTGTACCCTCCTCCTGCTCTGTGCCTCTCCACCACTTTATCCCTGACTTGTTTCTGTTCGCGAGACAGCTCAGAATACTAACGATGGACACCTAGTTGATCCACTCAACGTTTGAACTTTTGCAGATCTTAGAGACTCTCCTTTCATATTGGTGAAACTCCTGTGGATCGACGTTGAGCGGGATATTTCCAGTCTTAGGATTTTTAACTGAGCAAAAGGGAGTAGGGGGGGTAAGATCGCCACGAAAGGCGAAGGCGGGAAGGCAGCAATGGAGATTAATCTGTTTTTCTTTGTAAATCTTACCTATTTATATTCTATATGCATTTCTTAACTTTATCAACGTGGAGTAGTTTGTGTAGATTCTACATGTAAAGTCTAATTTGAAGGCATTGTCCAGTACGCTCTGCTGCCAACAAAATGTGAAAACTTTGCAAACCACTGTGTGTGGTGTGTGGGTGTGTGTGTGTGTGTGTGTGTGGTGTGTGGTGTGTGTGTGTAATATATACACACACACACACACACACCACACAACATGTTGAGTCAATATTAGCGGGGCGGTAGGGGAAGTCATAACGTTAATAGACGTTACACTATGTAACACAATTTTTTTTCCTGGGTAGTAATTGTTATTTCCTAAATGCTTATGCCTCACAAGTATAGAAAAAGGCTATTATTCCCCAAAAACTTTGCTTTCGTGACCAGGACAGTCATATTTTGAAATATCACTATTTCCAAAGAGAAAACAGGCAAATGTGTGTCTTTCGTTCACATAAAGTCAGAAAAAAAAAAAACAACATATGAATCCAAATGCACATGTATTTATAACTGAAAGTAATACAAAAATGACTACAAAAGATTTCGAAGTGAGTAGTTTTCGAGATTTACGATTATACAGTATACTCGCAAAAACATGACTCACTAGCTAAATCTTGGGGGGGTAGTCATTGGGGGGAGTCCTGCGGGAGAAACCGGGGAAGTGAGGCATAGGGGTATAAACACATGTTAATTTGGAATCATATGTTGCTTTTTTCTGACTTGATGTGAACGAAAAAACACACATTTGCCTGTTTTCCCATTGGAAATAGTGCTATTTTGCAATATCACTGTCCTGGTCACAAAAGCAACGTGTGTGGGGAATAATAGCCATTTTCAATACATTTCAGGCATAAGCAATTAGGAAATAACACACTTACTACCCAGGAACAAAAATAAAATAAATAAATTGTTACACTGTGTTATCTGTCACAGCCCACGTTTTTTTTTTTTTCTAGCATGCACATTGTGCTGTTACACAATGATTTCTCCAGTTTCACTTTAACAGTTTGAGATACTGTGATGTATTTTATTTCTTTTTTAAAAAAATCTGTGACCTTTAGGTGATGTTGTTTATTTTCATTTTCAAGTGAACTGTGGCATTAGGCACTATATTCATACTGACTTTTTGTAGCGGAGTAAGGATGAGGAGGAGAGGAGAGGAGTAGTAGTAGGAGAGGATGAGGAGTAGGAGGAGCGGTCGCGAATGGCGTGGCCGTGGAAATATATAAATAAAGCGGGGATTTAACGACACGCAAATGTGAACGGGGCACAAACACACTACCGAAGTACAGGGAATGGTACAGACGGAACCCCAGGAATTATACATTAAAATGTATACTATGCGTTACTGAAATGGTCTAAATTTCACGGGGCCATCAATTCGGGGGCCAAGCGAATTGCAGAAGCAAGGATCAGATCGAGAAAATAGGTTCCCAACACAAGTCAATCATACTTCTTATCTTGAAAATATGTGTACTGTACAAAACCAACTATCTAAATGAAAGCTTAATTATTTGGAAGCCTACTTATTTTAAAATAGTCCTTTGGAGTTTTGTATGTTTTTTGTGTTCCCTCAAAAATGGACAAGTTTTGGAATGGGCCAAAATGAAATAATCAGGTATGCGTCACGCTCATTTAAACGACACTGAAGTCAAAATGTCATATGTTAATTAATTAGCTATTTTGAGTGCGTTTTTAATTGTAGCCACTAGATGGCACAACACACACATTTATGATGCTTTCTTGCCCCTGCAGTGAGTAACTACTAGTATTGGGTTTACTAAAAAGAGTCCAGCCCACGACTTACTGAGCTTGAGTTTAAATAAAAAGAAATACATTTATCAGGACACCATCAATCAAATTAAAGTGTAACCAAACTGCCTAAATTATGCTGTAATGTTGAATTCTCTGATTATAATATAATCACATACATTATTATTATTATTATTATGAATATATATTATTAGTATTATTAATATTATGAATATATACTTCCAAATATGTTATACTAAACAACACGTCCGTACACATACATATGTGATGAATCTAAAGCTTATCTCATATTGTATCTTTTAAACTGGTCGCGTTGTGCTCTCCTGTCTATGCATGAAGATTCTATTTGGAACTCAGCAAGTACACTGATATTCTTGTCACACTTGATTGCCATAGTTGTGTGGTGCTATATTTAAAATATAAATGAAACCTTTTATTCTGTCATAAGTTATTTAAAACAATTGCATTTTTTCTAATCAAGGAATCTGATTCGTGGTAACTACTTCATAACATTCCAAATGACAAATAGTTAATCAAGAATAAAATGCATTTATTTCGGTACACGGAAAGCAGTATAGACTATATTTCCATATGTGTATATGCACATACATTGTAGGTTATTCGGACCCTTTTACAAGATATAAGATTAATATGATAACCAGATTTGTTTTGAATGGCAATACAATTTGTAACAGGAACCGTGTCGGGGATTTAACACACAAAGCGTGTCATTATCGAACTCATCGTTAATTCAACACATATATTACTCAGTGTTAAGAAGATTTTCAACCTGTTCTATAGGATTTGTATCCATGAAGTGCAGCTTAAAGTAATTTTCTATGATTTAAGGAACTTTTGAATACGGCCTTTTTCATTTAGCAAAATATAAAGTAAAATAAAATAAAAGAGTTGTTGCTTAATTAATTGTCTACAGTGTAAAAAAATATGATTATTGAAATGTATTTTTGTAAGTGTTCAAATCAACCTTTATTTAACAACTAAGAAAATAATACGAATGAATATGCTTATTAGGAATCTACATAGATTTAAAGCCATATCCAACTGTTTCTGTGTTTCAGTGTCTGTTTATTTAATAGATTCTTGACTTAGGTGGTTAGAATAACAAGCTATATATATATAAATTGGTCCTCTTAATTGCAAAGGAGGCGTTTTGTATGTCAATATAAGGGGAGTAATAAACACTTTCAGTAATGTTACAGAATTTCAACAAATTGTTTAAGCTTCACACCAGCAAATCAGAACAGCACTGACAGCAAAAAACAAAAAAAAAAAAAAAAGAAACGCATAGCAGACATTTTTTTATATTTCCTAATATAACGTGCTTCCGTTCTCGAGACTCGGGCATTATTCAGGCACGCTCGAGCTCAATAAAGTGTGACAGGTTTTGTACTTTTCTAGAGGTTAGATTGGTCTCATGCTTTACCATATATTACCGAGTTACAACTGCCTTTAACGATTTCCCAGGCAAACTTAAAACTATTTACCATTATTTAAGGCTAATATAGTGCATTAAATAGCATATTTAAGGAACTAATTGTTCCTCAATAGCTAGTAATTTGCGTCCATTGGAAACCCTTACCTGGTTTTATTATTTTACTGTCTGTATTAAAATTATATTATATTAGTAAAAGGTCCAAGTGACCTTATATATATATAATATATACTATATATATGATATATATATATAATAGTAATATTATATGATAATATATATGTATATAAGTATGGTATTTGTTGGCGACGTTGTCAAATAGGGAACAACTAATCTTACATAGTTAATAAGAGAGCACTGGTGTAGAGTTGTAATGTATTTTAATGTTCATATTTAAATGTTCATATACCATCTCTTTATCTTCGCTCTCTCATCAGTAAACTTTTACACAATGTGTAGCCTAACGATAACATGAGCTAAGTCCACTAAACACATCTTTCAGTTCTTCAGTGTCAAGGTGTAACCCCGACTGTTTACAACATATTAGCATAGTAAAAGGCCCGCCTTGTAACACAGTCTCTGATCCAATCTGGACACTTGCATGAGAGGCTATGCATCATATAAGGAAATGTAGTTGGAAATCTGTACAGAAAACACAAGTTGAAATGTGAGATTAACTTTGTTTAGTCTTAACATTATCGCAGTTTGTAATATAGCAGTATAAGGATTGTGGTTTCACGAAAATACGAAATTGTATTAGAACGTCTTTAGCGACAGTTTTCAATCTAACATAAAACGAGTATGAAAGACAGCTGTCAAAAATATATGCCGTTATTGGTAATGCAATCAAAGTTATCCTTCAATACTTATTATTCAGGCAGTGATAGTTGCAGTAATATAATTTAATGGCAATCGTGTTTGATGTAAAGGTTATCCTCAGAAGCATTGTGACTAAACCAGTTAGCACCACGGATTAAGCTTACTATAAATCAAGTAGCGTTTTAGATACAAAATGATGCCTCAAGACCCCCTGATATTGTTGTAACTTTTGTTCAGTGTGTAGTCTGGGAGAATAAATATACTGTGCCTCTCATTGCAGAGTTGTACAGATAGTGGCGATTTGGGGCAACTGACTGCGCAGTTGGTGTAAGCATTACAATGCAGCGCTTTGTGCACAGCTTAATAAATCGTGTATCATGAATGTTTTGTTTCTCTACGCCATCATTTGGAATTTGTAAAAACTATTCATATTTTTGTGTATTAACAAAACGCGGTGTGAATGTTACAGATATAAAAAAAAACAAAATAAACATAATTTTTGGTGGATATGGAATCCATATAGGCAGTGTGGTTTCTGATGGTAAATTCGGGCCTTACTCATTAAAGTAGCATGTTTTTACGTGAAAATTATCATGGAAAAGTTACCTTATTCCTCTCTTTTTAAGCTTATAAAATATTGTATTTATTCATATTGGGTAAAATATGGGCTTCTATTATTTAACATAATGGCTACATTTAAAATGTTGCATGATTTTTTAATAATCATAAGCATACAAGCCAAGATCCTCTTTCCCTTTCCAGAACGAAATTGGTAGAATTTACATGTCTTTTAAAATAATATGTCACAAGGATCTGTGTGTCAGGTACATTTATACGCGCATTGCATGCAAAATTCCTGGAAATCTTTGTTTTTATGTAGGAAAATTGAATGTCCATGCTGTATAAAGAAGTACGTACTGTATTCCTCAATTGCGCCTTTGCGCAAGTACAGTATGTTCGTGTGTTTTGCATCTCAGAAACAGTGCATGTGCGTATAGCTGATAAACCAAACTTTTTGGAGTAAAAAATTAAAAATCCCCAAAATCCCTGCAAGTGCTTTATTTAAAAGGAATGTAATTGAACAAAAACGGCTGACTGACTAATGGATAATAGAATATTAACTAGAAATAAACAATAAATAGCAGCCAGCTCTACCAGGATCTAATCATCCTCTTTCCAGGCCAATAGTAGCAGAGCCACCTTCAACCCCAAATTCATCCCAAAACGGGTGGTCGGATAGAAAACGCGGAGTGAAATGGGAATACCAAGAGAAAAAAAAGAAACTATCATGAACAGCGCTTTGCAGACTTATATGGTTATAAACACATTCAATTTGAAGAAACCTTTTTGTTTCCGCAATAGCAATCGAGTCGTTCCTTTAGAAAAGGGAAGAGCATTGCGTTACAAATACACAGCACTCATTATAATATTAGCACGCCATTCAGTGGTTGTTTCGGTTTTCAGATATTGCACATTTTAAAATCATATACAGCCAAAGTAAAACAAATAAAAATGAATAAATAAATACATGTACAACCTCGTATGTCTTGCTTCTTTAATCGACGTTCAATTGTGTACGATAGAAAAATAACGAAATAAAATGTAAAAAATGTGCCATTCATTATATAATATATAATATTAAAAGGACAGTAGTACATGTCAGCATAGACTTATTAAAGAATATATGTAGCAAAACTTGACAAATTCCTCCTCGCTTTTTACTGGCTCTGCTCTGTATGTAAATTGCAGTAGGTGGGTATTAGGAGCGAATCCGTTCCGATTTGGTTGAATCTGCCTCTCAGTGTTCAGAGTTCCTTTTGACGCACTTAAAGAGTGTTCCCTCAACCTTAAGGCAAGTAATAGCAACCAATCATCAAGCCATTACAGGCTTCAGAGGAAGCTGTTTGTGTGATTCCAACCCTAATTAGGCTCGTGAACTAACAAATCGTTCGCACAACTGGTAAAAAAACTGATCACATCCATGGATTGTCTGAGGACTAGGTGACCACCTTACAGAAGACTTTTTCATTTATACCACAAACCTTTTTGTTGCTTTTCCATCTTAATCCTGCGACAAACTTTCACATTTTCCTGGAGTATTTTCTTTTAACGAGCTCGCCTGCTTATTTACTTGCGCTTGGGGATCTTTGACTGGTAAAAATCATGTTTCAGCCAGCACCAAAGAGGTGTTTTACTATCGAATCTTTGGTAGCGAAGGATAATCCACTGCCTGCTTCCAGAGGCGAGGATCCCATCCGACCAGCGGCCCTTAGCTATGCAAACTCGAACCAGATGAACCCTTTCTTGAACGGCTTTCACTCTAGCGGCAGGGGCGTCTATTCTAACCCGGACTTGATGTTCACAGAGACGGTTTCTCATCCTCCAAACTCTGCCGTCCCGGTTCCTCCAGTCCCACCACCACACGCTCTGGCAGCCCACCCTCTTTCCTCGTCTCACAATCCTCACCCCCTCTTTGCCAGCCAGCAAAGGGACCCGTCAACTTTCTACCCATGGCTAATACACAGATATAGGTATCTGGGACACAGATTTCAAGGTAGGTTTCGATTTTGTGTTTCATTCTCTAATTCTCTAGCCACTGTATGTATAGGGTGTCTAAACGATAGTCTTTATAGCATTACAACGAAGAAACGATCAAGCACTTCGATTTAGCAAGGCTGTGTAGATAGGATTGAAGGTGTTTTTTTTTAATTCAGATGAATAAGCCTGGGTTTACATGGGCTACTTAAATTGCCAACTGGTTATTGTAAAGAAAACAAACGTATAAATATCGAACGAATATAAATAGGTTATATGTTAAAATGTAGAAAGTTTCAGTTCATTTCAATCCTTTTTATCTTACCAAAACGCATTTCCATAGGATAGCAATTCTTAGTTTACATAGAAACATTTAAATTGTTTATTAACAGTACAAATAAATAAATACAAATAATGCACAGCAAAATGAAGACTACGAGGACTAAACGTTAAAATGGTGGGATTTTATTTAAAGGTAAATCGAGATCTGGGGAAATGTATTTTGGAAGTAATACAAATATCAATCAGAAGGAAACGTAACGTTTACAATAAGATGCAAATCCTATGTGAATTTGGAGGTTACAGAAGATAGCGTCCATTCTAGAGAGACCTTAAGAATTTGACAATCATTTGTATCCAGACGAGAAGCCGAAAACATTTACTCGCAAGTTGCTGATAATTTAATTTTTCCTTACTTTCTGACCTTTGCTGTCTGCGCCAGCAGGTCTTATCTGCGAGGCCGTGCTTCCCGGTTAGTAGTGTAATTATAGACGCAAAATTCCGATAACACACTATATTAGGATTGAACAAAATATATATCCACATCAGAAAAAGTAATGTTGTTTTAAAATAGAAATACCCTGTTTATTTTCCTTTATTAATTAAAACATGACATCGTATTTTAAATATTGAAACAAGTTACATTTTTAAGAACATAATTTGGGAAAACTTGCGGAATAATTTAATTGAATTTAATTTTAGTTAGGTTATCCTCTTTTTTAAACGTTTGTTGTTCGTCAATAACAAACGTTTGTTGAGAGAATCCTTTTCGTTTGAAAAATATCAAAGCCTTCCTAACCTGTTTTATATGATGGTTTGCAATATTGTAGTTTCTTTAACTTGTTCATAAAGATAGGCCAATTATATCCTGAAAATAAATACAATACAAAGATATAATTGATGTTCAGTCTCTAATTCCCAATCGTTCGTTTATAACGTTAAACAGTCAGAAATATATTTTGTGTAAAGTTTGAAACAACAATATATATGTTTAAAACTTGGTTTATATTAAGTGTCTACAGGAACGCTTTCAACAATTGATATTAAAAAAAAAAAAAAACAACAAAACACACACACACACACAAAACGGCCGTATACATTTCAAACACAATAATACGCCTTTTGCATACCGTCTTTAAAGTTAATGTGACAAAAAACTGAAACTCAAAAATATACTTTTTTCCAATTTTCTTATGCTCATTTCAGTTATATGACAAATTACTATAAATAGAGCACTGTTGTTTTGAATAACTGTGGTATTCATTTAAATTCTATCATGTAAATGCGGCATTTTTCCCAAATGTGTGGGCTTTCATTCAAATATTACAAGTGCTTACTTAAATACACGTTGATGTTGTTAGTGTGTTATTGAATTAATATCATGCTGTTTGTCACGTTCATGTAAAAAAAAAAAAAAAAAAAAAAAAAAAAAAAAAGCTAGTTTTTTTTTGTAATGTTTGTTTATAAATTGCTACAATTCTGTATGGTATTTAAAAACAAAGAAAAAAAGGAATTTAATTAATGTTGGTGTTTCTTGCGTGGTATTTAAAAAAAGATCAAACACATTTTCGTAATGGCTGCTGCTTACACATACATTTAGAGTAGTCATTGTTTCTGATATGCCATCGCAAATAAGTGCGATAGACCCAGCATTAGTCTAATAACATGGATCACTCAGAAACTGAATGAGATTGTCAAGCTGAAAGGGGAATCTAATCTCTCTCTTTGTGCTTTACTGTGTAGGGCACGAAACGAGTCCAGAGAGCTTCCTTTTACACAATGCACTGTCCAGAAAACCCAAAAGAATCCGGACAGCGTTCTCCCCGTCACAGCTACTGCGGCTGGAACACGCGTTCGAAAAAAACCACTACGTGGTTGGGGCCGAAAGAAAACAACTTGCACACAGTCTAAGTCTCACTGAGACACAGGTAAGATTTGTTTTACAATAATGGATATGTTAAGAGCCATATTGAGAGTACCATTAACTGATCAACTGCATACGTGCTTTCATAGTATTAGCTCATGCAAGTTTGCATGATGTCTTTGCGCATATTTTTTGTTTCTTTCTTTGTTTCTTTATTTTTTATTTATTATGTGGAAAGTGAACAATTAACAGTTATAACCTCGGAAAATTAGGCATGGAGCGAACGCAAAACAGAATGCATTTATGTTATCGGATAATACTATACATACATGGCCTCCTGTTGGAGACCTGTGTTGTGGAATAGTTCATTGTATATAGAAAGTATAAACACGTGTACAGGTTTTGGAGACGTTAGGCAGATTTATTTTGAGAGACAGTGGTTATGAGATTTTTTTCATTTACACCTGATCACCTGCTCAGTGTTTATACCAAAAAGAAAACATTGAGAAAGGGGTCGTATAAATATGGTAACAAATCCCAACGCCTGCACATAGTCACTTACTGAATACAAACATATGCTTATCCATAAATGTCGTTACAATTTAAAATGTTTCCTTCTGACAAAGTCGTCCAGATGATGTTTTATTGGTTTTTGGGATCATTTCACTAGATTAGCTAAAAAAATAAAAAAAAAAAAAAAAAACATTTGTGCATGGCACAGGATTTATTTATTTATTTATTTATTTATTTATTTATTTTACACGCTGTATTCGAAAGCTTTATTTTTGCTTTATGTGGAACCCGTAGCTACAGCATAAACACGATAATTATATTAATATGCGTATCAGTGATGCACAAAATAATGCTTAAATACCAACAGTTATATTCAAATAGTTTTTATTATTATTTTATAAAAGCAAGCAATCCCTTCAATAATTGACGCTGTAAGGCTATTTTTCTTCTTACATTTTTGTGTACTGTGATGCGTTACAGAATGAAGGAATGGCTGGGGTCAGCTGTCTCAAATCGTGCTGAATTTTCCACAAGTGAAACTCTGCAGTGTTAATAAAGACGAGTGACCCCTGAATAGCTACTGTCTGGGTTCAAAGCTCCTTCCAAACGTTATTGGTTTGTACGCGGATTATGTTGTAACCATTTTAAGGGCAAATGGGGTTTTGATGCAATTGTTTTTTAAAACGTCTCTCCAAGAAAACAACAAGGGGTTTGTCAGCTTTTTATTAGCTTTTTTTTTTTTTAAACAAGGGAGCGGTCACAATGAATTTCCCCCAGGCAAACGATATTTAAGGTGTTCTTTGTGCTGGATGGATTCGGAGCTGGTTGGGATCTTTTGTCCCGGTGTCAACCCCTAGCTCTTTGACAAACGAGTTCCTTTTGGAGATCTGTCTTGAGAAATGAACCGGCCTCCCCCTCAATTAGCTGTCTGAAAGCAAATGAAATGCACCTTTATTCCAGCTCAGCCTCTCAGATCAGAGACTTTTGTATATTAGGAATAATGTTTTAAAAAATTAGCTCGGTGAATTCAAGGGCAGTTTTGTATCCCTGCTATTAAAAATATTCATCTTTCGCTATGATCTCCCCATTATATAGCCACTGATAATGATCAAATCACTTGCTTTAAAGCACGCTTACCTAAATAATTATAAAGTCAATGATACATGTCAAAAATACCCCCCCCCCCCCCCCCACACACACACACACATAGCTAAAGTACGTAGCCTACCGTGTAGTAATTTATACGAATTAAATACGTACTGCAATATGTCTATTATATTACAATATAATTTAAATAACTTTTTTAATTTAATGTAATTTGGTATTTATGTGTTGGTATTTATGTGTAGGTCCTTATATTAATATTTTACATTTGATGTAAGTTGATTTTGATATTACAAATGACTTCAGTGACTTTTTTCTTTTGTGTATACCACACCCACTTACCTGTGTGTGTACTATGGTGTGTTTGGTTGGGGTATGGTGTGTGATTTTTCTTAAATAGGCTAGTCCTAAAAAAAACCCGTGGGGCAATTCCCAGTATTTGGTTAACATGGACATAAACCAATTTGTAACTTGTTTCACTTTCTAAAATAAAGTAATATTCCAATATATATATATATATAATATATATATATATATATAATATATATATATTGTTATATATTTGGATATAGTTATATTTAATCAGACAAATATGCAATTGGACAGCCACTTGGTTATGTATGGTGTATAATTCATGTCGCTGTGAATTCAGTAGTCTTTTGTGACACCATAAAACGTATACAACATATATCATTTAAGCTTATGCTGATATTAAAACAAAAACCCATTTATTTGTAGGTAAAAGTGTGGTTTCAGAACCGAAGGACAAAATTTAAGCGACAGAAATTGGAAGAGGAAGGCTCCGATTCACAGCAGAAGAAAAAGGGCACTCATCACATCAACCGATGGAGACTCGCCACCAAGCAGCCGAGTCCAGAGGAAATAGACGTCACTTCGGATGATTAAGAACGAGTGATCACAAACTCCAGTAGCGTGCAGCTTTCAGGATCACACAAACAAGAGCGAGGTGTTACAGAATGAAAGTGTAAAAAAGACCATCAAAACCTTTGGAAAGCGCTGAGGAAATGAGACGTCCAAAACGTGGCACTGGGGCTGGCAGAACCGTGGCATGGATCTGTCAATCAAACCTCAAGCACCAAGACAAAATGATTGTCAGGTATTACATTGTATGCAGTCCACTTAAAAATCAAAAACAGAAAAACAAAAACAATTCCAATTCATATTGGACATTTGCACTTCGGAGACCCCAATCTTAAAAATGAACGTTCCATACACGAAACCATTTTCTTTCTTTTTAAAGCTTGAATTGCATGCTATCTGTTTCCCCCAAACAGATATTAAAAAAGAGAATCCTTATGTTTTTATATATTTTTTTTTTATTATTATTTTTGGCCGAAATCCTCCTTTCTCTGTGCTTCTATTTTTTTTTTTTTTTTTTTTTTTTTTTTTACAACAATGTGCAGTTTTCAAAAATTTATTAACTTCTGTTGAAGACCACAGTTGGTTGACAAACACTTACGGTATACGTCATCGTCAAGAACAATATTTATAGGGTTTAAAACTAAAAAAAAAAAAAAAAAAAAAAACTGAACAGATGTATACCACAGATCAAATACTTTTACAAATAACAATACTAAAAAAAGTATTTAGAAGTCCTTATTTTCGTCACCTGAAGCTTTACAAAGTTACCGTGATCCTTAGTGTGAATATCGCCCCTAACGTAAGCTGCCGCAAAGGACTGTCAATAGTTGTCGATGGCCATGACGGCAACGAGGTTTCAAGCACTGAGGTTATTCCATGTTTATAGAGGTACTCAAAGTGAATGATGTTGCTGTAACGTCCTTTTTTATCAGAATGTAAATATTGTTTGTATTTGTGTTGTTTGCTACAATTCTAGCACAAAATATACTTCCAAGAAGTATGCCAGTGTCAATATTTTGTCAATAAAGATTTATCAATTATGCTGCTCAGAGTAACTCATGAGACTTTTTTGAGAAGATTTCTTTTTTTTTTTGTTAATAGGTGTATGATTGTGAAGAATTATAATGTATTTTCAAACTCTGTGTTATTTTTATATTTGTCACGTACATAATTAGGTTCGAACACCAATAAATTAAATTACTTTCTTGTTTACTTAGTATTATTATATAAATCTATTATTATTATTATTATTATTTATTATTATTATTATTATAATAATTATTAATAATAATAATAATAATAATAATAATAATAATAATAATAATAATAATAATGGGCAATACGGACATCTTCTGGTATGGTTTACGACAAAGCGAGAATACAGCAAAACATTTCTTCTACAGAGTAACTGCTATGGCCCGCAGCCTTCGTTTCACTTCTTTCACGATGCAATTCAAATGTGTCCAGTCGTACGTGCTTGTTACCTGTTCGCATAGCTAAATTATTTTAAAAGTAAATTGCTGCTGCAGGTAGGAATAAACAATTTCTAAAAATGTGTGTGCATATTTTTTTCCATGTATTTTTCGAAATTAATTATATTATTTTAATGTATAGGCCTACTGTATAATAAGATACACATGGGAATATATTATACAATTGCTAAGAGGACATTACTGCGTACAAACTGTAACATTAAAAGAATGTTGCTACCAATTTTTAGGTATATAAAAGCCTTTTTTTTGGGGGGGGGGGGGGGGGGGGCAAGTGGTTGTTTTTTCATGCTTCATTTGCTTCTGATCCTGATAGACTGCATTAATCAGTTTTATTTCCATTGACAGAGGAACCACGTCTGCTCTGTTCCCGCTACAAAGAGTCCTGCTAGCTTTTGTGAAAGTGCAAATCAGTTAGGCAATTATCATACGCGTAATATGATGGGGAAAGTGTTTGCAGCGCCCAGTGCTTCGCTTTAATCTCTTAATCCACATATCCGAGGGGGGGGATTGGACACAATTTAGGACAATCCGACTACCCCTTACACTGTGATAAGGGAAGGTTACAATGTGCCGCGAAAATAGCAGCTTTGTTTTATATCGTGCCCCAGACTGGCATTATTAGACTATACATGCACGTGCTGCACGGTCTTCCAAAATATGTATAAAACATGGTTTTTGTTTTTGTAGTTTACCCTTATCCCCCTAACTCCTTAGTTGAATCAGCATTAGTCATATATCTATATATAATATCATATATATATATATATATATATATATATATATATATATATATATATATATATATATATATATATATATATGACTATAGGATAATCTCGACAAATCGATAAAATCCCTATTAAGTTGGCCTATACTAACATTAAAAGACATGTGCTTTGACAGAATTTGTTTAGACAGTAATAAACCGTTATCTGTGAAGTGCGGCGATATTTGCATGTAGGCTTATAACCGGTCACTATAGGTTGGTCGCAGTCTTGTGTATCGACCTCTGTCAATATTAAACTTCAATATAAATTCCTGCGGCGGTTGTCTTTCATTTTCCACAATAAAACACTATCAGCAAATGGCAACAATTCCCAACCCAAGTTAAAAATATTTTTGTTTAATAGTAAAATAGTTTTCCTTAATTGTTTCACAACTTGATAAAGAAGCTTATTTTTTTTACAACCAGGGGGAAACACGTAAAGCGTTCTGTGCGCTATAACAGCAACACAAATCTTCAGAGAATACCATTAGCTTTGAAAACCACCTAAAAGCTTTATTACAAACCCAGCTTTGAAATAGGGGGATTAGGAGACTGAAAGGGTCCCACAATAGTTAGAAGAAAAGGTTTCATGCTAATGAGGTTAATGCCCTTTGTATCTCAGAACTGCACAACTTCATTACTCGCTATCTCAGGCTGCACCAAGCAGCTCAGAGCGCTGCAATCCGCTCCAGCTTCCCCTTCCTTGCCTAAAGAAGGATTTGATAGCAGCTCTGTTCAATCTAGATAATTATATCTTTTCAAGTTGGAATTAAGATAAAGAGAGTGCATGAAAGGCGGTGAGCCTTGATCCACTGCAAACAAATTTGGCGCACTTTCTCCGCTCTCCCTGCCTCAATGGGCAGGACAGAACCCGCTCATTAGTGTCTCGTTTCCCCTTATTCGTTTTTCCTCATTTAAAGGCGTCTGCAACCAGTTTTACATCTTAAATGTAGATCATTAGTCTAAATAATAAAGTATGTTTTAAAAGAGAAATCGTCTGATGTAAAAAAAAAAAAAAAAAAAAAGTGAAAGAAAGTACCTGGACCTGGAAAGAGATCTTTACAACTTATTAAATGTTACTACCGAACTGCACAAAAAATCTGGGATCAGATCCGCATGAGCGAAGGGTGTCGGTTTTGATTCGTGAATTATTAAAAAAAAAAAACCAAACAAACAAACAAACAAAAAAACAAAAAAAAACATTATACGTAGTCATAATCAAGGCCTGCTTTGAGTGTGCGCCAATACTACACTTTATAGTCGCCGAGATCGCTCTGCATACATTCGATTCAAGTTAGAGTTCTGCGGCTTGGTTTCAGCTGGGATGTGGAAGTGAACATGTGATTCATTCATTCATTCTACATCCACACCACGCTCAAATGCACAGAGCTCACCAGTTAAAGTGTGCCTCCTCACAGCTTTGAAATATGTATACACTCTCGGAACTTGCAAATAATAATAATAATAATAATAATAATAACTAATAATAATAATAATAAGAATAATAATAATAATAATAATAATAATAATAAATAAAATTGCCAACATATTATTTTACCCCCCTATTTATCAGTACATTTCTGTTTGAAATAGGCATTAAACAGTGTGTGCTTCAGGTTAATATAACTTGTGGAAAAGTATACGTAAGTGTGTGTTAAAATCAAATTCAATCGATCAGACTGCTGTGACTAAAACCCGTCCGTCTGGTACACCGTAAGATACACTTTTACTCCCGTGTGATAGCGTCCGATACACATAGGAATACATGTTAATAATAAATAGCTTCTTACAATACAGATGTATATTTAAAGATTATTTGATATATTTTACATAGCCTAGTTTTTTCAGTGCATGGCCAAAACTCAATTAGGAACGTTGTGAACACGAGCTGTTAGCTTGTTTACATAATAATTAATGAATTAATCTGTAAATATACATCTCTGTTATTTAGGCTACAATATATAACATTTGCATAATGTTATGAAAAATAATCTTTATATATGTAACGGGTTGCTCACGTCAATTTCATTAGGCACATTTTATTATCGATGGGTTGTAGCTGATTCGCTGTTTAATTTGTCAATTTTGTTTTAATATTTGTCTTTTTGATTTTACACTATGTATAAATCACGTTTATTTTTGCACATTACTTTTGTTACAGACGTTTTGTAGATTGCATTGATTGTAATGGCAGTCAGCCCTCCTGTTCCCAACATCCATGAATGGGATAATGTGAAGAAGCTGAACATCTGGTATAAAAGCTCCTGATTTCATCTATTCGGGGGGTTGATGTGTCCGCTATGATGGAACCAGGGTTTCTTTGGACGGGGACTAAACGCGTAGCCAGCGGGAATGAAGGAATTGGCCTCGGACGGCGGTTTGCAAATTAAAAAGAAAAGAGCCGCCGTATTTAAGACTCATTTCCCTACCTGCGTTTCTGTCTCCCTCTGCTGTGTATGTGTTTTTAAAACAAAAAAGAATCTGCGCCCCTCCCGGGTGGGGCACGGATTCTTTTTTGATCGGGGTGGGATTAGTTAAGCAGAATACCAGAAGTTGGAGTTTGCGCTATTCATTAATTAACAACACCCAGCACTCCTCCAAAACCCCAATGCCTTTTAAAATGCTAAAATGTTTTAAAAACACATACAGACTCTGGTGGGGCACTGCTATAGTCAAATATCCCACGTTAACAAACAACAATTTTGCCACAAATTTGGGCAACTGTAACAATGTCTGACCCTTTGATAATAGTCTTCCGGAAAGGTATTTAACAACAGAAAGTATTATTATGTTCAGTATTTTTATATTCTTAGGTGGTAATTACAAAAAAATAAGAATAAAAAAAAAAATCAATTCATTAGTGCTGTACACTGACACCGATACGCCAGTGTTTTGCAGGACTACTTTTAAGTTGCAGGTACACATTTTGTACTATTAGAACTGATCCATTTGTGAGGGGGTTGTTTAAAACAAGATGATTTAAGAACAAGAGCAAACGCATTCTAAAAATGGCATCACATATAGGCCTACTGGGTGATTTTTATTTTAGATCCACCCTTTTGTAATCAGCATGTGTTGTGTATAATGTAAATACTTTCCACAAG
>NW_024475244.1:0-3601 GCF_017654505.1 Polyodon spathula
GGAGGCTTTCAGATAGCGGATATATAAAAAATATGATACTGCTTACTCTTTCTTCTTGATGCAGGTTCTTTCTCCTTTCTTCTTCTACAGCAGACTGCAGTGTCCTGAGCTTTTCCATCAGGTTTTCATTATTTTGTTGTAAAGCTTCAAATGCTTCCTTTTAAAGTGAAAGAGAAAACAAATGGTAAACTACCACAACAATTCATGTGCAGCGTTTAACATATATTGAGACATTGCTTTATTACCTGAAGTTTTTCATTTTCATGGACAGAAGAGGATTTTGTTTTCTCGGACTCCACTAACTGCTGTTCACTTTCCTTAATCTAAAATTTCAAAGAAACATATAAAATATGAAACGTAAAACATGTGTTTTTCTTGTTGATTGTAGCTGCTAGTCTCAGGGGGCAGGCAACCTTACAGCTACAGATTTATTATACAATGATTGTATCAACAGATTACTTTTGGTAAATGTGCTGTAAAATAATAATTTATGTAAACTTTTCAAGAAACAATATGTATGGTCTAAGTGTAACAAGTGCATTATTTTCAATATTATTTTCAAAGGTAAAGATTCAACGAAATGTGTGCTTACCTTCTGTTTCAATTCTGATATTTTTTCAAGAACTTCACATTTTTCTTCAAATAACTGCAGAACTCTTTCCCCCAGTTGCTTTTCTGTCACTAAAATAATAATAAACATGGCAGTTAGAAACTTTAAACCCAGTATATAGAATACAAATTGTAATATTTATTTACAAGCATATTCATTTGTTTCTTTCTTTTCAGAAAACAGAAATTTTAAAAGAAAAAAAAATGTAACTACTGAATTTTTTCCACATTAAAAAAAATAATACATCAAGTTTTAAAACAAACAAACACTCCCTGTGATGGCTCTGGGATGCAATAACATGTACACACAGACTGGTGCGTTAGCATATTAAAAACAAGCAATCTCAAGCTTCACATTGGTTTTCATATATAACAGTAAGATAAGGTTACTTACATAGGTATGTCCTATTCTTTATCTAAAAGAAAAGGGAAAAAAAACATTGTAAAAATAAAACACACAGTAAAACCTACACCAACAAAATTAAGGTGCAACTTGCTACATCCAAGAACAGGTTTTTCTTTATTTTTTTCTAAACTAGTACAAACAGAATAATTTATTCCACTACCTGACTGGCTAACCCTAAATTTTTCGTCGATATATAATCTATATATAGATATATATATAAATATATATATTTATATTAATAGTATATATTAATATATATTTATATTTATAAAAACTTTTTTGATATTTCCCCCAGGAGGGAGAATTATGACTGTCAAGCATCCCACGAGAAAGGTTATAATCACTGGCTCCCACGGCACACCGTAAAAACTGGGCCCTGGTTGCCAGTCCTCAGGCAGGGCAGCTACCAACTGAAATAAATAAATAAATCTTCAAAACTGCAGGGTACCATACAACAGGTCTCTCATTTCACGCTATTTAGTTGCAACACTACCAAAAAGTCTGAAAGACCGGCTTTACCTACTAGAACATAGTTATATATGAGACAGAGAGACTTTTTTGGAGGAATAAAATGGTTTGCTCAAGTCATAACACCAAGAAATGAAAAAGTGTTTACTGTATTAACAAAATCAGAAGATAAAACTGAGATTCTTCCTGCCATGTCACTTCAGATCTACACAAATATATCCCAAGGTTCTGATTGGATTTTATTTTGAACATGGACTGTACCCCCAAATAATCTGAACAGATCATAAAAACATAAACATGCACATTGCATCCTCCTCCATTTAACTTGTGCAACAATGTAACCCTGGATTTATTTTATGTTATTCTGCAACCAGTCACTGAAACAATCTGGAACACACTGTGCTGCTTTTTGATCAAATAATAATTTCATCAAATTAATCTAGACATAATGCAATTTTAAAATAGCAGCAAAGATTAAAAACTAACAATGCCACTTTATATAGATAGGATTGATAGCTACTTTTTTCACTTTTTAAAATACACTTATCCAATAACAAATGAAAAACAGAAATAGATAGAGACAGGATTCTAAATATATATATATATCAAAAAAAAAAATTGAACAGTCAACTTTAAATAAACCACCACAACACTTTAATTTACCCTCCCAAGAAGACAAAAAAAAATGGTCTATTTTTTAGCAAGATTCACTTACAAATCCTGACGTGAGTTATGTAGTGACATTGGAAGAAGCAACCAAAAGGGCTTTAAATACTACTCTATTGCTCTAACTGTGCAAGTTAAACTTATATTACAGTCAAGGAAATTGAAACACAAACATTTTGTTCAAGTGTGGAAAAAAAAATGCGATGCAATTAACGGACTACACTGTATAAAACTAGTTTTGCAAGCTCTAAAAATCAGGTGAAATAAAGTAGTAGATAGATTTGAAGGGCAACGCCTAAAAAACTAATGTCATTTAATTTAGCCATATATAATCTAATGCGATTAACTGTTATAGTACTAGTAACAACAATTTTAAAATACATTTTGTTAGCAAACTACTGTGCAGCTTAAATTCTGCCTGCGGGCTTTGGAGAAAACGCCCACTAAATAAAAAAGGAGAAAACACGAAAGTTTTTACGCAAGTTTACTTACATTAATTACTGTCCTAACCAAAAATGCGTAAAAACCCAAAGATATTCCTTCTTCAAAGTCTTTTTGCTCTAAATTATCCATATCGAAAACTGGATGACAGGTGGAATTAAACCACACGTATGCGATTTTACACTAAAAATACACTAAAAAAACAGTGTATTTAAATACCGACATTGGTACGACATATTAGTAATCGACCTTATTTTTCTGTTATAAAATAAAAACGCTTCTCAGCGCCGATGTTAATTTTGTTTAAATGTCAAAAAAAAAAAACAAAAATAGGAAATTAAAACACATCAAGATTTAAGATGACAAATGTGAATATCAAAGAATAATGAACAAAAATAATAACGTTAGTTAATTAGATTTGAAAATATAATCGATAATAAATGGTTACAGAGAAGCAGTGTTTCTCTTCAAGTTTACAGATCTAGCTCTACAATGAACTTCTCTCCCTAGCACGTCAATAATGCCTGACCTTTACTGACCATCACAACGTCACAATAGCTGAGGACAACATACATCGCTTCCATAGCGACACCTAAACGTGGCTGAAAAATAAATAGATGAAACTACAATATATAAAAAAATGTTTAATTACCTCAATATTATTTTAAACAATATTTTAACTACTGAGCCCAATAAGGAGTGAATTGAAAAGAGTTAGAACCAAGTTTAAAATTCAAAAGCCAACACCTGCCTGTCGGCTCAAGTTTTTTTTAAAAGTTATTACCTATCCGGTGTTAATACACAGTGGCTATAGAAAGTCTACACGCCCTTTCAGAATTTTCATCTTTTGTTGCCATATAGCCTGGAATTAAAATGCATTAAAGTAGTTTTTTTTTTTTTTTTTTCATTTTCATTTTTCTACACATCTTACACCACAACTTCCAAGTGAAAAAAAATATTCTAGAAATTTGTAGAACATTAATTAAAAATAAAAACTGAAATAAATAGCTT
>NW_024475245.1:0-29415 GCF_017654505.1 Polyodon spathula
AGTTGGATAAGTGTCCACCCACTTTATAATAGCAATCTTAAATTAGCTCAGTGGTAACCAATCGCCTTCAAAATCACACACAGTGTTAAGTGGCCGCAAACTGTGCTAAATTGTAGTGATTTATCCAAATACTCACTAAATATTCTTGCCATTCTCCAAGAGAGGACAGTTATCTACTCAGAGTTACCAAGATATTTAGTAGGCAAGAGGTCTTAACAGGCAATATTGGCTATCCCCCAGTCACCCTGTGATATTTGCTGTTTAGTTTATATAAATATTGGTATCTGGGGGGACAGTCTGCCACAAAAGCAAGGACTTACTTGCATATCATTTTACCACCAGTACTTGCAGCTACTCCATACAGACTGAAGGAAACAGGCAGGGTGGCCTTCAAAGGATTTCTGTGAAACCAATGCGTCATGGCTTGGAACAGCTACAGTATTTCTTCTTCTAGTTGAGTGAAAAGTACGCTTTAATAGAGGGAAATACAGATTTAAATGTAATCTCTTTAAAATAATCTCCATCTAAAGGAAGACAGAAAACAATATTAGTATACAGATCATCCTCAGTTTCTACCCTGTTCATAGTTCCACAATATAATGCAAAATAAATAAAAAAAAATTGTCATCTTCTACGTCCAACATTTTACAACACGCGCCCCCCCCCCCCCCCCCCCCTGTTCTGTAGGAGACTGTGTGGTCCATTGGCTAAAGAAAAAGGCTTGTAACAATATGGAGGGGCACAAGGAGAAAAACCGCGCTGATCAACATTCACTGATCTGTAAGTGACTCTGTAGCTGATGTATAGTTCATGCACCCTAGTCTCTGTAAGTTGCCTTTGATAAATGTGTCTGCTAAATAAACAAATAATACATAGT
This sequence comes from Polyodon spathula, assembly GCF_017654505.1. Classification (NCBI taxonomy): domain Eukaryota; kingdom Metazoa; phylum Chordata; class Actinopteri; order Acipenseriformes; family Polyodontidae; genus Polyodon; species Polyodon spathula. The sequence goes on from NW_024475245.1 coordinate 878, forward strand.
TTTTTTGGAATCTGAAGTGCAAAGTTACCATATTATATATATATATATAGCAATATATAGATATAATTCTTTACGTTTCGCCCGCAGATAAACTATGTTAGTGGTTGGTAGTCAAAACAAACACTTGTCTGCCATAAACTAGGTAATCAGGTGACAGGAGAAAAAAGAACATCATCTATTTATTTAGTGATAAGGGCGAAGCAAAACTGAAACGTATTTAGGTTCACATCCTATAAGATATGGTCTATATAGGATATGTTATTATCTATATATCTATCAATAGTATGAATTACAGTATGTATATATATACTTCTAATGCGTCTTAAACTTTATGCATTTAATTTACTCTAATACGTAAGGAACGCCGTGGGGTCATGAACGAGTGGGTACACACGAGAGAGGGAAGGTACTTCCCGGACCTATTCTGAAAAAACAGCTCAAGGGTCCGGCCGGAAGTAGAAAAATAAGATATGTCAGCGACACGAACCCCGCGAGTGCTTTTCGACAGAGAAATCAAAACCGGGCAAAATAGGGTGATCATTCCTGTAAACTAGCGCTAAATGTTACATATAATTATCGGCAACAGAAAAGCCGCAACGATGATGTCAAGAGATAAAGTAACAGGAAATGGGAATGAACTATGAGGTTTCAACTATCAAATGATCAATTAAAAAAATAATCGCTATTTGAGAAAAAAACAAGTTACAAGTTGAAGTCTGTATAAAAACACATTTTCCTGTTGGGTTAAAATGTAGACTATTATTTGAATAAAATGTCTTGTCTTATGTCTAATTAATAATGTTATTAGAATTAGTTAAACATGTTTAAATGTACCGTAAGACACATGTTACAAATGTCAAGGAGAAGAAATAAATTACGTTTATGAACGCTCTCTGACTCGAATGTATTCCTTAGCTCAGTTCGCAGTTATTGTTGCCATTCGGATGACATCCAGCAGCAGCAAGACTACTCTAACAGAAGTAGGCTTTAGCAGTATGTTGAATTTACGCGTCTCGTCCGTAAACTTTGACGCGGGACGATATACGAGAAATAGGCTTTGAGCGAAATCCCACGGGGACGAATAATACCATCGAAATAGCGCTAGTACTATCCCTGACTAAAGTCCTTGCGGCGTCACTTTCTAAAAGTTATACCGTGTCACTTTTCAAACACAAGTGGCTTCCTGCATTGTACTACAAAGCGGGCAAAAATTGATGTATACAATGATAAATACAACAAAATTATAAAAGATAATAAAACAGAATAATTAAAGAATACCACAGAGATAAAGTAACAGGAAATGGGAATGAACTATGAGGTTTCAACTGGAAATGACAGGAAAAAATAATCGCTAATGAGAAATAAACAGTAACAAGTTAATAGTATAAAAACACATTTTCCTGTTGGGTTAATGTAGACATATTTGTATAAAATGTCTTGTCTTAGTTTATTATAATGTTATTAGAATTTGGTTACAACTAAAGTCTGAGAAAATGTAATATTTCTTACCTCAGATTGCCGTTGATCACCTCTCTGAGCTCGAGCTATTTAAATTTAAATAAATATCAATATAAATTTCACAGCGGGGATCATTAGACAAGCAAACGCCTCTGCACGCGCCGGTCGTTATTCCCATTTCACCCAGTGAGAATGAACTGGTGCCAGTGGCAGAACGGCATCTAAACAATTGGGTTGTGGTTTTCTTCTAATGTTATTTTTCTTCTCATGTTATTTTTAAAACAGATATATACACGGAAAGTAAATGATATAATTATATTTTAGAATTAAATTATATTTATAATTTTGTATATGTAATGATATTCAGAGAGGAGATGCATAAATAAATAACTGTGGCCCGCTTCCCCTGACACCTCAATGACGTCCAGGGATTTAGTTATGGGAGCCACTACGCATATTCTTTGCTATTTTTCATTAATATTTAACCAAACTGCAATCTATAAAAAAAGTCTATGGAAATCTTTTAAAAACAAAGATGGGAACACTAGAAATAAAGTAAATGATCACTATATAGCTTTAGAATTACAAATTCAACATTTGATGATACATAGAGAAACAGGTAGCGATATGGAGAGAATTCGATAGAGAGAAAATACGACATAAGAGGGCCCTCTTAAAACTCAGCAGTCATTCAAAAGAGCCCTAAAAAAAGAAGTTTTCGCAAGGTAGTGATCAGTGGGTCTTGAGGGGGGGAGCCGAAGGAGTAAAGAGGCAGGTAAGTGCACATTTTAGAATTCTCATGTCAGGTTGTGGAGAAGTGAAGGTTCAAGCCATGCTGGGAGGAGAGATCTAGGGAACTGTAGCAACAAGCGTATAGGAGCTCGTGTCAACCAGAAACTGTTCCAACTCCCTATAGTACATTACTGTCCACATGCAGTATACGTCAGATCAAGTGGTGACGTTTCAAACTTGTCGACATCTCAACGTCAAAAGGTTGTGGGAAGGGGTAGAGGGAGTAAGCTGGTATAGCAGTGCAAACATTTTAATATGGACCAGCATTCAATATTGACGGGGTGGAGATCCAATATAATTAAGCAGAAATGACGGGCCCTAGCCAATAAGGCAAGGGAAATAGCAAGTAAAAACCTGGGAAAGATTATAACCCAGGCAAACAATTTATCTATACGTAGTATACACACACCATCACAGACTCTTTTGGAAATCAGGTAAGTTATCACAATAACATTTCAATGAATACCCATGACATACGTTTTAATAATATATAGGTCAACCTTGGTTTTATTTCAGTCTCAGCTGTACCAGGAGGGGTGGGGTGGCTGGAGAGACAGCTCCGCTTAACCCATAGGAAAGGTGCAAAAGAAAACAATTCATAACCACACAAACTAGTGAACAAAAAACAAATAATTCTAGTGCCACAGAAATCACGCAAAACAACAAATAAAAGAACTCTGAATCTTGTGAAACACAAATAAACAAAATAAAGTAAGCCACACAAACTCAACCAAACAATTGCTCAGAATAATACTGCACAATAACGGACTACTACTAGTAAATACAGTGTAGGAACAGCTGACACAAGCTGCATTAACAATTAGGGTTAAACTTCATAAATAAAGTGTATTCTATGGTTAAAAGGGTATACAATGTTTAATACAAACTTTAGAACAAATAATAAATACATAACTAGACAAGAGCACAAATTCACAATTGATTGATAAGTAGACAGAGGGGCCGAGAGTGAGGAATCGCAAAGACAGTGGCAGCAGACTTCAAGGGTGATCTCAACGCAAACAATTCAGTTTCTATACGACCCACAAAACAAACAATCAATTTTCTCACTTTCATTCTATAAGCTCCAGAGCACGTCGCAGCCCTGCCCGTCCTCTCTGCGCTCTGACCTCTTGATTCTCTCTGGTGTCTATATCTTATATATAGATATATATATAATAGATATATATATAAATATATATATATATATTATTAATAATAGATATATCAACACGAAATGCAAAACAGGTACCTCTTACATGATGTATCACATAATGCATCATTAGTTACCTCGCAAAAGACAAGTACCACTTCAACCACAGTTTAATAGGCTACTTTGTGTTTAACACAGGGCAATTTGCCCTGTGTACATGAACGGTGACGGAGCTTGCACGTTATACATAATTATTGAAGATAAGCACACATTCAGGCACTGCTGCAAGCCCCTGCTTCTAAAGCCAGTGCAAAGAAAGGCATCACGTGTCCAGGTGGATTCGAACTTTGCAAACAACTCTTTGAAAAGTCAACACCTCCCACACTGCCGAAGTGTGGTCGCTGATAGTTCGAGCTTCAGGTCTGCTATACAACATAGGCATCTTAAACCAGTCACATGATTGTGTCTCTGAGTCTCGACACCACACAGACCCGTCTGACTGATACGGGCTACTATACATTATTTATGCTGACACATAGTTTTGTGGGCAGTTTTTTAAAAAGCTTGCATGCTTACCTGTGTGTTCACTTTAGTGTGGCAGGTGTATTAGTATGGCTGCATCGGAGACGAAGATAACTGAAAGACAAAAGCTGCAATTCCTTTTCCCTACATCCTCTAAAAACCACACACACACAATAGAAAACGTGTAATTATCCCAATAATATACATAAGTACAGTGTCCATAATAAAACACAATTCCTATGTGTGTCCTACCTGCTTAGCTTTAGCTCCTTGTCCTTGAGTGGTGCACCACTTCCATGCGCATTCATCATTTTTTATTTGTGCTTTCCCATACCTGCACAGCCACTTTTAATCTGTAAAGCAGAAATTTTACAAGTTCCATCAATTCAAGCGAGGAAGTCTGCATCTTCAAAAGAGCATTCACACTAAGTAATCCATGTGTGCACACACATGCTTATCAGAAAGATTATATGTTTTTACAAAGATTAGTGGTGACGCTAGAGAGGTGAGTTTAAATTACAAAGAACGGAATAAGCATAAGAGTATAAATTTTATTTATTATTTATTTTGCTTGGTGGTTATTTTGTTTACCCTGATCCACAGTCCAGTATAGTAATTACAGTGGTTTTTGATTAGGTTATTCTGATCACATTAACTTTTCAAAAGGAACTAATGATACAGACTTGCTGATTAAAAAGAAAACAAAAAACAGTTTTGAAGGGTTATATTCCAGTGCAATATACATAGCAATTAGCAAATAGAAACATTTTAGCTACTGGGTGAACACACTGGCTTTTAAGTTTCCATTCAGATAGTCCCAGTGCAGTAAAGCAGTGTGAAAGTAAGCCAGACCACATATATATATTTTGGGATTCTCTTGTAACTTCTTTTAGGTTTTGAATAGGTTCACAAAACTTCCTTGCTTCATGAGCTGTTTATTGCACAAGGTTTTATTGTTAGAAAAGAGAAGACCAAAACTGGTTACCTTTTTAACCAGTGTGTAAACATTAGCTTTTCATAAATACAAACACAAAACAAAAACACAATTTGTAACTAAGGAGATTTATTTAGTTTACTGTACTACTATACAGAGCAGATATTTCAGATCATATACCTCCCTCTGCTACCATCACAAATATATAACATTTTTAATTGAACTGGCAACGTAGTCGGTATCGTGTGTTGGAAACATGACAGTGATGTTGTACTGTGATGGAGTAATCCACCATAGCTGTCATACGACACTTTATTAATACAAACTGTTTGTGGTTTTTATTTAGATTAGCAAGGCAGCTACAGAAAGAGGTTCAGTCATCCAATTCTTTACATTTAACAGAAGATCAAAAGGTAGGTTTCTACTTTTGCGGGGGCGCTGTTTCACTGTACAAAACTGAGTATTTTTCATTTGATCAAAGGGAAGAGATCTGATTCGAAAAGCTATTTTCCCCTCTTGATTTGGCAATTACAGCCTTACATTTAATTTATAACTTTTTAATGTGGTTTTTTTTTTTTTTTTTTTTTTTTTTACAATATTTGTGTCTAATACTTTTATCATAAATATTAATATGTAATTGCTTTGTCCTGAGACAAAACTCAAAGCTCACTCAGGAAAAGGACGGGACAGATTGAGCAGTAGAGGTAAAAGAGACCTAGGTATAGGGATCGAGCTGACTATAACTAAAAGATTAACAGCAAATAAAGAAGCGGGTTTCGGCGTATAAACGCAATACAGCCTGATTACGCTGCAGGTGGAATTGGGAATGTTCTCTAAGGTAGCGAGGCTGGGGTGCTGTTTTTATATATAGATTAATGTGTTTTATATAGTTCATCGAAATTATTATATATATATATATATATATATATATATAATATATATATATAATATATCATATATATAATAATATATTATAATCTATATTGATACTTGTATCTATTTGTTTGTAGTACTTTACTGTGACCGCTGGTGAATAAACGTAGGGAGAACCACCTGGCTATTGACTACATTGACTATTGACTACTTATTTTGTGTCTGGGGCGCCCTCTGGTGTTCTCTGCTTCTCAGTGATATTTCACTTGGATATTTTTTCGGAAGGTTTGTTTTTGCACAGCGGGACCTGTCTGATGGTCTGCTGCTTTGTGGTGATCTTCCGCGATTGCAACTGCACCGCACCCCATAGAATATACAAGGAACACGTTTACTGGAGACGGAGGTTCCTGATTCCACGGCGAGACCCATTTTTATATATGTGTGAACTACTCCTTACCCAGTTCCCTATATTCTTTTCCTCTTCTTACTCTTGTTTTCGTTCCTCTCTATCTTCTCTCCCAGGGGGACTGCAGTGGTGATTGAGGCTCTGGGAGACTGGCAGCGCAGCAGAAGCCAATCCAGACGAGGCGATGCAATTTCTTGCTCGTGGAGGACTCCAGACTGTGGTTCCTGTTGTCTTGACCATCTTCGATAAAAGCTTTTGCGTGACCTTCGGCTCCGGTTCCATTGTGGGGCTGCTTCCGACTGGCTTTTTAACATCTTTTAGTATTGTTTTAATATTCAGATTTTTCTACCGCAATCAAAGTTCTTTTACTATTTGCCAGTTGCGTGCCTCTTTGTTGCGCATCTGGTGTGTGGACCCCGGATTGAAAGGAACCTGCGTTGAGAAAAGAAAGTGTTTAGAAGTAATTGGTACTTACCTGAGTGCGAAGTCTTCTGTGTAGTACTACTAGGGGAAGTATTTCCCAGTGAGTTGGTGCTCACTAGCCAACCACCAGGTGGTGTAGTCCAGGAAGGAGATAGCCAAAGGTGACAGCTACCTGTTACACATGCACTGCTAAGGTTCTTCATATAATACAAACAAGTACACATTTGTAAAGATAAATACAGAATAAGAATCAGGCTACTTTATTTCTGATTACACTACTTGTGTCCCTGTATCTTTTTTTAAACAGTGCTTTGAAGAATAAAAATAAACAAATCTGTTAAATGCTTCCCTGCTTTTACCAGCCAATAAACCTCTGACAGTGAGTGAGGGCAGCCACCAAGTAAACGGATGCATTCCAGTTTCACTGTAACATAGCATAGAAACAGTTCTCGGGGAGATTCAAAGGATCTCCCAGTACAGAGGATGTGCGTACATGCCCTCAAAGAAAATAGACCACAACCCCTAAAACAGCTCTATACATGTATAATTACATCAGTCTTGGGATTTATGTTTTTCTCTCTTTGCAGAAAACATTAGGGAAAGTTGCAACATGCCTTGAATTGCGGAGTGCAGCTTTGGAGGTATGTGTCAGATTAATTTTGACTTTTTTTTTTTAATTTGCAAAATCAGAAGAAACAAATCAGTACAGTCATTGTAGATATAAATACATGATTGTAAATGTATTAGATGTTCCAGCCCTTAGCATATATGCTGTTTTTCACATACAGTGCTTTAGATTAAAGCTGTACCCTTTTACTAGCCACTTCCTGTACTGTAGTAAGACTGAATAATGACTGTCACATAAAACAAGTTTGTTTCCAGTACAGAATGGCATTATTGGGGGTGATGTATGTGATGTATTGTCTTTCTGTTTCCTTTAATGTAGTCCACCCATCCTGAAGAGTTCAAGCTGGAAGATTTGGAAAAACTGGAACCTAGTATGTACTTTTTAAACTGAACTGTATGCAAGTATTACATTACAAAAACAGAGCCAGCATAATAAAAACATTGTAACAAAAAAAATGAAGTTTAAACATTTGGTAAATTGCTATTCATTTTATTTTTTACAACTGCCATATCTTATGATTTAGTGTTTCCAGTTTACAAATGATGATGTTGTCCTATTTAAAAACTCATCTTGGCGTCCTTTTTTGAAATTTCTCTTTTTTTTTAACGCTATTTTAAATGATGCAGCAATACAATGTTGGGGATAGATATTCAGTGGAATCGCACCACCCTAATGGTACAGCAATAGACAGAGTGGCAGCGTGTAACGAGAGTCTCTTTTGGGAGGGTAAGGTGTTCTGACCAGAGTTCTTGGGCAGCTTTTGATTGGAATATTGAAGGTTAACCTGGCATCCTTATTAAGAATTGCCATAGCGATCAGTGTGTTCCCAATTGTTTCTCTACTTCTGATTGACAGGACACAGGTGCAACCGAGACGTGTGATCAATGTATAGATTACTTTATAATGTAGTTTATGTACAGTCAAAAAACCTTAAATTTCATTTTATGTGTCTTCTCTTTATCAACAGTCATTAAATATTCTGACTTTTAGCAAAGATTTTCCTTTTAATGTTCAGCCAGTCCCTGTAAGGTAATTTTAAGATTAGTCACCTGTTTTACATTTGTTTTTAAATATATATTTGTAATACTTTGTTGCATTGCAGGTAAGACTCAAATGAAGTTATTTCTGGCTTATTTATGCACATAACAGAGGTCACTAGTGGAAGTGTACAAAACTCAGTGCAATACAGTGATCCACTGTGGGATCATAGAAAACATACAGGGAAACTTTAAAAGTTGCTATTAAATGCTTACCTGCATCGCTTGCATTCATTATCACTACTTTGATAATGAATTACATAAGTGTACAAACCTGCCCTGACTTTCCCCAAAATCAAAAAGTGTCTAGGGTGCAAAAGTGCATTATGTTTTAGCATCTATAGAAAGACTAGAAAAATCACCAAAACTGACCATTATCATTTGAAAAAGTAACCTCCAGGCACTGGGCTGTTAATCGTTAAAGTAGACTGGATAAGCAAAGTGTGGGCTTTTCATACAGAGGTATAAACTGTATTTATTGCAAAAAATATATAATGCATTTGAATTTTTTTCCTTTTATTTAAAGGAAGATTTTAGCACTTGGTGAGGAGAGAATTTAGTTACAGGAAGAGGAGGATGCTGGAGCAGGATCACCAGATTCCTTCACCACAAGAGTGCCTGGTAAAATTATTATTATTATTCACAAGGGATCTAAAGTGGTTGTTGTTGAGGTAAGGATTTTCTCTAGCTTTAGCATTATTGAAAATACAGTAAAACGGTTGCCTAAAAACTGCTGGGGTCCCCCGAGTGGCTCCCCTGGTAAAAGCACAGCTGTGTGGTGTGCAGGGAGAGTCATACAGCTCAGGTTTGCATCCTGGCTGTGCTGAGTCACCAAAAAAAATTCTTGGACATTCCAAATTGGAGAGAATTATATTTATCAAAAAATGAAACACTGAGACTGCTAAAGATAATTGTTGGAAGGTACTACACAGATATTACAATTTTAACAAATACATTAAACTGCTATTACTATTAGGAACTGGATCCAAGCAATATGTGTAATAGGCTTTCAGAAATCTTAACTGGCATGCATTAAATTGAAGATTGAGAAATACAGTATTGATATCATGTCTGATTTAGTTGCAGTACTAATACTGCTGTGTAATATGTGACTGTTTTGTTTCATGCTGTTTTTGGTTGGTCCTGCACGTAGCTTCATCATTCACTCTCCTAACCTCCTGTTGCACTCATCGGAGCTTTCGAAGGTATAGTAACATTGTTCATATTGTGCTATACATTTTTTTTTTGGAATGCTCTTGCATTGGCTGTTTGTTCTCGTACTGTTTAGTATATTGTTGCAGTACATAATGTAAATACTGTGGAATACATTTGTTTGTCCTTAAACCTAAGAGATGCATGTAATTAATTGCTAAAAAAAAATTCTATTGTGAATATATATTCTAATGCTTTTTGTTGTTTTCAACATGAATTAGTCATTAGGGTTGACATCTTAGTAACCTTGTATTGCTGTGAGGGGCACGAGTAATCTGTAAATAATGACTTTTTGATGCAAACTGTGATTCTATTTGCCTAATGCAAAATGATTTGTTTTCATTGTCAGGCACTTTGTTACCATGGTTACCTTCTGAACCAGAAATGACACTACTTACAATTAATATAGAATAGTTTAGACTCAGATGCTGGACAATGCTTTGATCCCTACATGAGCGTTAGCATGAAGGGTGGCTTTTATTTTTTCTAAATATTTTGGCTTGTGATTCAGAACATACTCTACAATTGTTAGGCTGTTCTAAGAAAAGGGTTTATATTAATCAACAATAATACTATTTTATTAGACATTTATAAACAGTCTTAGTTTGTCCGTGTAACAAATGTTAGTTTTTGAAATACTTTTTGATATACAGATTATAATTTTTTTGTTATGCAGATTACACACTTTTTGGTGATTGTAGTTATGAAATTTCAAATTGGACAGGAATACAGGTGCTTGATCAGTCTTGCTCTGACTAGGCACTAAATCCCACTTGGAGGGGTTTGATAGACAACACCTCTGTTGTTTACCATTTAAACCACTTCAACATGAGACCATATTACTATGTTAATAATGTTTACTTGTATTGAAATTAGTTGACACAACCTTCAGTCAGCAACATTTGTAGCTGAACACTATCATTTTGTGATGCTGTTTTAATTTTCAGTAAATAGATATTTTTTCAGACAAATTTGAATGGGATTGATTTGAACCATATGCAAGACACTCCCTTGGTTTCACGAAAGGAAGATACATACATTCATTTTAACGTGGACATAGAAATTCAAAAACTTCTGGAAAAACTACCTAAAGGTTTGTTCCCTATCTTGCCACTTGACTGAAGTTATTTCGATGTTGACCTATTGTTGCATTGAAATATGTATTGCACAGTAATAGGCCACACAGAAGTGATCTATGTTTTCATTTAAGATTTGCTTGAATTCCAAACACAGTTTGACAAGACATCAGTATAATAATGAATTTATTTTTTACTATTGTACAGAATTTAAAAATAAAAGAACAGAAACAGTTTTTTGCTCTGCTTAGTTGAATAAAATACCACCATTAGGTGAAATTTATGGCCCATTCTGTGAATTTGAGAAGTCTCCGGGTTGCATCTGTTGTGGTGGCAAACTAGGGCCTGGAGGATAGTCCCTTGGGCTCATCTGTTGTGGTACTGGGGGGCCTGCTTTGAAGTCTCTGGGACCCATCTGTGGTGGTGGACCTTGTGGGCCTGGATAGTCTCTCATGCCTGGTGGAGGAACAGTCCCAGGAAGCATGTTTTTGGGTGGAAAGGGATAGTCCCAAGGTCCATGTGGTGGTGGAAAACCAGAGGGCAAGTCTCTCATTCCAGGTGCAAAATCCCTTAAGCCAAATGGAGGGGGAGGTCCTGGCCAATAGTCTCTGTGCGGTGGAGGTGGTCCACAACCTAGAGATATTTAAAAAAAAAAAAAAAAAAAGTTTTAGGATTTTGTGATGCAAAGATACTGAGATTAAATATACTGTTATAAAATTGTTTATAATGCTTATGGACTTTCAAAGTTGGGGTTATACCATTTATATTCCCTGGCACTTTTCCAAAAAGGATTTTATTTATTTATTTATTTATTTATTTTTTAACACGAGACAGATCACACTAAGAAATGGCAACTGACGGGTGAAACTGATCCTTGATGAACTAAAATTCACCTACAGTTTATAAAGCCCTGGTACAAATAATTAGCCATGACTGAGATATTCCAGTTACAAAAAACATTGCCTAATTAATCACATGAATAAATGTGGTGTACAAAAAATGCTTAAAGTATTACCACTCCAGGGCGGAGCAGGCCCATATAGCATGCGACCATAGGGTCCTCTAACTGGATGTGGAGGTCTGTAGCGAGGGCCTGGGACAGGTAGAGGATGCCCAGCGAAGGGCAGAGGGCCATATCCGTTGGGAGGTCTGGTCATTGGTGGAGGGGCAAATCCTTTTGATGGTGGTGGATGTGCAGGACCGGTCACTGGTGAATTCATGATCGGAGCCCCTGGAAATGATGGTGCATCTTCAGCTTTAGAGTTCATCTAAAAAAATGAATTAAAAAAAATCAATTACTTGGCTTAATTTAAACAAAGCAGGTGCACTTGGGAAAAGCTGCTGAACCATGCCCTCTTCCGTTAGTGGTGTATGTTATAATCCACATTTCTGGTGTGCTCCCCATATAAATACATACATTTTTATAAAGCATATCAGTCCCCACAATTAGTTACATACACCATGCAACCCTGCTCTGTATACTCACAGTAGCTGGTTCTTTTGGTGGGGAAGAAGATAAAGCCTGAGGTTCAACAGGGATTTGCTTTTGAACAGAAGAGGAAAAAGTGAATGAAGAAAGAAAAAATACAGGACAGAGATACAAGAAGAGACAACTTATGTTGTATTACTAGTTATCAAACCATCTCGCTGACTTACCGAGTCATCCAATGGAATGCTAGGCGAGGAAGTCCTTGGGCCACTAGAAATCAATGGTGGGGCACATTCTCCAACATCTAGAACATAAATAAAATGTACTTATGAGTTAGTTACAATTCAGGCCAACATAATACAGTTCTCTGTAAAATAAATCAATTTAAAAAAGCATAGTATCTTGCATGAGCATACCTGCTCTAAATGGAGGTGGAAGTCCACGTTCAGGGCCAGAAAATCGTGTGGAAGTTTCAGGTGGGGGTCTTCTTGGACCAAATTGACCATCCATGTGACCTGTGAAAGGAATTAAATGTTAACATAATGCAAGATGGATTCTTTTAACAAAATGTACGTGACAAAAACAATTTTGCCACAGAAAAATGTCAAGTTTAAAATGAACACATTTTAAAGTGAATTTAAAATAGTTTTAGGACTTCTTGGACAGTATGTCATTTTAAAATGATATACATCTACATATCTGAATTGTGAATTAAGTATTTCATTGAGCAATGTTTTGATTTGGAGGAAATTAGCATTTATTTTCAACAAACTTGTTGGGGTGGGACCAGGTGAATACATTTTTGAAAATGACACAATATACCCTGCAGGTGTGCAAAAAAAAAAAAAAAAAGAATCCTTTTGGGAAGAGGTTGCAACCCTACTTTTTTGGTTTAGAAAATAAAATGAGCAAGTGCTGTACGTATATGAAGATTAGAAGCAGGGGTTACAGTACCGCACGATCTGTGTTTGGAACGTGAACAGTAGATCAGCAGCAGGTAGGAAGTGTTCAAACAATTTGTTAGATAATTATAAATACAGTCATTGCAGTGAGTATGTCTCAAACTTGAATATGGTTGTCTTAGAATCCTTCTGCCTATCATTTGGCATCTCCAACTGAAAAACTGAATTGCTCTTAACATATACAGTTGTGTATACAGAGAAGCATCTCTACAATGTATTCAATTATTTGGAAGAAAAAAGTAGTTTTAAAAAGTTTTTATGGTAAGGGTTACAATTCTACTGGTTAGACTACCTGACTTACCGAAGGGTTCTCTTCTGCCCACAGGAGCAGAAGGAGGGTGCCCAGGGCCCTCAATCATTGGTGGGTGGGAAGGGTCACCTCCACTCACAGGAGGTGGGCCGTAGCAGTTGTTATGGTTCAGTGTGCCTGGTTTTAAAAAGAAAATACAATTACCATATCATATGATCAAGGTGATATGAACCTAAAAACACAAAGGGAAAAATATTAGTTTTAAAAAAATAACGCTGGTCTCATTAGTGAAAATGTGAAAATGTAACAACCCAATCTTACCTCTATGTGGTGGTGGGATCTGTCTATCTGGGCGGCCAGGGGTTGATTTAATTAGGGAAGTTCTTTGGATTTCTTTGAGTTTATCATTAACTTCAACAAGTCTGGGGAAAATAGAAAGAATGATTCACTAGCCATAATTTCAAATACACTTATTTCCTAGAAATAATAATAGAAATGCAAAAGAATGCATTACACATGGATTGAACTTACAACAAATATGCCTGCTAACCAGTATTTTATTATTATTTTTTTTTTTTTTAAACCGGATGATACCAATAGTTGAACTTGACAGCTGTGTAAAGTGATAATGAGAATGTGCAATCACTCCTTGTTGCATTCCCAGAAGGGACCAGGTCCAGAACTTGCAGTGTATTTAACAAAAATATTTTCTTCAAAAAGCAGACTACTGTGTTATTAGCACATACACCTCAATATAATCTGTGCAAAAACAAAAAACAGAAACGAAGTGGAATGAACCTTATGCTCATAGAGAAAGAAGCCTAAGCAATTTAATTACAGTTCACTATTAGTGCAGAGTTTTCAATTAATTTTAAGGCACGTGGCACTTAGAAGGTAGTAAGGGACACCGATGGAGGAAGTGTGTGGGGGGGGGTGTATATTTTTGAAAAAAATGATTATAATGGTTCATTCTGGCGCAATTTTGGATAGTTTAAACATATGCTAGACTAGTAGTGGTCTGCTTGCAGTGTCTGACAAAGTACTCCATTAGTGCAATGAAAGAGCTTTATTTCAGCTCTGCTCACAGCAAGACAAGATCAACAAATTGACTTTGGAGTATCAAGGCCCCTGCAATACAAGACTGGCTGAAAATGTGTGTGGAATTGGGGACTGCAACTTTTATGATCCGACAGCATGTATTGTAATCAGAAGACCTGTCTGTTACATTTTTTTTTTTTTTTACTGAAAAACAAAACTACGAAGTTCAAATTGCAGCATGTTCATTCTGCTATTTTCAATAGTAAATACACCACAGCAAGCACAGTGACATATTTTAGATATTTGTAATAGCACAATGTGGAGAGCTAAATTTAGTGAATTACAGTATTCTGAAAACCCTGTTAGTGTATGCTTTTTATGACAAAATGTATGCAAGTATCAGTTTAGTAGATGCTAGGTATTTGCTATGGTATGCATTTTTGGTATTGACTAGGAAGTGAGGTATTTTACACCTATTACACTTTTGTTTTAAATCACAAAGCAATTCATTCTGTTTTGAGGATTACTCGATACACAATGAATTACTTTGATAAGATTTTCCTCTGGTGTGAAGAACGGTAGCAGATGGCACTCTCCCTAGGGCAGTGGTTCTCAAACGTATTTTTCGCGGACCACTGGATGATTTTTTATTTATTTATTTATTTTTTAAATCTCGATGGACCACAAAATAAACCGTATAGCTTACTGAAAAATAAGCGCACAGGAAAATATCACTAATATTAAAAGAACCGTTTGCCTTCCTTTGTTTTAATGTGCTGGGTGGGCCTGTTTCTGTGGGCAAAGTTATTTTAAAATTGGGGTTTTAAAAAAAGGTTCTACTTTACTTTTAATAACACAGATTTACTGAGAAAAAAAAATGTAAAAAAAAAAAGATTCTATGCTTCAGTGTGTAATTCTGCTGGTCTAGAGTAGGCTATTAAATTGTGTTATGTTAGCCTCCATACTGGTCTCATTGCTCCGTAAACAGTGCCAGCATAAACCGCAATGATAGCCTGTTAGTGACCAAGTGTTTAAAAATGCCATTAATGTGTTTTTGTAATGTGAAATAGTCAACTTTTCCTTTGCCTCCTTTTCTGTATCTTTTCATTATCAACAAAAATACATGACTGGCATTTTTAAATGCTTGGTCACTAACAAGGCTAATGGGTTATGTCAGCTCTGTTCACACAGAGATTGAGACCAGCACGGAGGCTTCATTCACTTTAATTACAATAAATGGAAACATTGAAAGCCTCCAGTTTAATGTTTACAACAAATAGAACCTTGTTTGGGAAGAACTATTTTCCTCCAAAGTGGAAGGATATATAACAAATCTTTTTTTTTTTTATTGTATCTGTTTTATAAGCGTGATAACACACTCCAGGAATTGTGCGCTGTGTTGCATTAACAGCTTTGTTAGCTGAAGGCACTCAGCTTCACTTCATGCCTCCAACCCAAATACTGCCTTAAGTCAATGTGATGCAGCGCACGCCATGTCATGTGTTATCCCTCACTTTACAAATTGCTGTGTTGAGTGCACATGAGCACAATGCACGAAAACTACCTCGTAAAGAATACATTTTAGACACTCCAAAAACTACACGATGGAGAGTTTTGACCTTTTTTTTTAATTTGGATATATTCTCCATGTATGCATTCTCTTCCTACTTCTGTAGCTGACTTTTTAAGGTCTACCATTTTGGGTTTGCAGTGGGATCTAAACTATGCTGCCGCTTCCTTTCAGTAATTATGTAAGCTTTCAAAGGACCAACTGAAGGGGGCCACCAGTGGTCCGTGGACCATAGATTGTGAACCACTGCTTTAGGGTATTACGTTTAGTGTGAAACGATATTACAAACACACAGAATTCCCAAAATTCAATTTGGATGCAACTCACTTTTGTCTTAGGTTTGAAGTTTCTCTCTTCTCTTCCACTAAAGTCCTTTCAGCAGCTCGTGCATTAAGCTGTTGAAAATAAAGTCAAAATGGTCAGTATTACGCCATTTTACCATTAAGAAATATTAATTAAAATGAAATTACAAATGTTTTTTCAAGTATTTTTCAATTATTTCTAGTCATAGCGTTTGTCTAAATTAAGCACTTGTGTTTAATATATATGGATGGCATTTAACACTTACCCAGTTTTCATGTGCTTTCTTTTCATGAGATGCAATCTTAAAAAAATAAAAAGAAAAAAATAAATTGGTAAGCCAGTCAAAAAAACGTAGATAAATTGCAAGCAATAGGTCAAAAGCAAGTAAACCACAATTCATTTCAATTAGTCTTTTTTTTTTTTTTTTTTTTTTTTTTTTTTTACAGATTACCAATAAAAATGTGTATTTCTCAGAAATACATTGGACAACAAGTGACCATTTTAGCTACATAATAGAATTGTATCCCGAGTTGGATCTGTACAACTGTCAAGAAAAAAACTAAACAAACAAAAAAAAAAACACACCTTCTGAAACAAACATACCTGAATTTTATAAAAGCGGTCTGTTTTTTGTAATTCCTCCCCGATTTCTTGAATTCTTTGCTTGTAAATCTTTAATTCTTCTCGTGCTTGCACAGCCTTGCTATCGACTTCAGATAGTTTCTGCTCCTTTTCACGACGCTCATACTCTTCCTGTGTTAGTTTTCTGTAAAGAAGCAAGCATTCTCCTATCATTCCCTTTTAAGTGTTGCAAATATTATACAAATCTGTAGTTATCCCATTACATACTGTTTAAGTGTTTGTAGTCCTTTTTAAATGTAACAAACTGAGGCTGACGTTAGACAGTATAGAGCCCTATTTACTGTATTAAACGATTGTGATGCTGTTTAAACAAATCAAGGGTATTCTTCAAGGGGGTCAAATATAATTTGCAACAGTTAGGCAATGAATTGAACCACTGTCCTCTCCCAACAATTTACCAGCAGACAGCTGCTTGAATACTCACTGCTGGAGTGCATTCTCTTTCTGTTGGTACAACTTATCCATGATGTCCAGTTTCTGTTCCATGGTCTTGAATTCAATTTCGAGATGGGACTTCTCGCTTTTCAAAGAAGCATGACCATGCTCCAGCTTTTTTATTTGCTCTGAAAAACAGCCTGGATTTAAATACTATTCTAGAATGGGTTTAGAGTAGAAACATTCAGCATGAACAAATATACAAGCTACCTTCCAGTTGGTGTCTGGAATTTTCTTCAGCCAGTAGTTTTGCCTTATATCGGTCTCGTTCTCCTTCAACAATTGTCAGAGTTGTCTTTATCTATATAAAAAGATAAATGAAAAAAAAAAAAAAAAATCACATGTATTATGAAACAGCCATAGATTACAGCTGGAATCCTAATTATAAAACAATTACCACAAATCTTATACTAGCTAAACTCAGGAAGTCAAATATTTTGATTGTGAAACTATGTCTATTAAACAAAATAATAATAATAATAATAATAATAATAATAAATAATAATAATAATAATAATAATAATAATAATAATTTCTGCCCTGATCATATTCAAACTTCAGTTTCCAACGATTCCAATACAGTGTTAGTACGTTTACACTTACAACTTCCTGGCTCAGAGTCGATCAGCTTAGAAGATTATCATTTGAGCCACCCGTTTACACTTGAGCACAGGCCTGAGACGGTTTTGGCCCAGACTGCGCAGGCATAACCCCTGAACTGTAATGCGTGCCTGATGACGTCATATCAAATCACCCCTTTTTCCCCTATGTGACTTTCAATTGTGTCCATTCTCCCCCAGCACTCAAGGTTATTTACCACATACTAACAATGCATCATGGTACTGTTGATGATACTATTTAAAATACAGATCAAAAGATGTCCTTGTAGGGGGTGAATACAGTCCTTTGTTTAAAAGTAAAGTGCTTTTGGACCTGAAGCTAGTGCTTTATATATACATATCTAGGGTTATCAGATTTCCAGAGTGAAAAATGAGGACTATATTTCTTTCTTCAATTCACGGACGCCATAGCAACTCTGAAGCCGTTAAAATAACAGTATATAACAGCACAATCATAATTTAATTACCAAATTAAACACAGTGCATTTATTGCAGATCATAACAACTTGAATTAAAACACAGCGCATAAGATTGTTTATTTTATATTGAATGGCACCAACTCACCCAACAAATCACTCTGCAGTTAAAACTTGCTGAACACATCGATACGGTTTTGTACGTAAAACAAATGTGAATACAACAGCAAACTGGGAAGACTTAACAATTGTACTGTTTCTGACTGGGACAAAAAATGAAGGCTAAAACACTTACAATGACACATTTAAAACATAAAGCCTGCACATTTAAATTGATTAAAACGTCCACAAGCTTGCAGCTTTATTTTTCAAATTGTATAACTGTTAGTGCTGTGGTGTACATAATTAAACAAGCACTGCGTGCAGAAAAGCACAGTGCTTTTAAACAAAAGACTGTATCCACTGTGTGAAGGAAACCTTTCATTTTCTTAGCAACTTTACTGTAATGACTTGTTTAATTCTAGATGGATACCCATAAAAACCAAACATTTCTTCATATTGATAGGTATCAAAATACGATCACAGGCTACGTTTGTAGATGTGTGAAAAGTATTATTTCTAACTAAGTTTTATGGCAAGTAGGCTTGTTTCACTTTTATCCCACATGAATTATAAAATGTTTTTTCACATTATAAAACTCTCTCAGCATTCTGTCAAATACATTTTTGGTTGTTGTCAGAGTAAGAATGCCAACTTCCTGTTGCTGTTGTCTGTGCCTGTTTGATGTTGACAGTGGGGGCGTTGCCCATGAGTGTATGGGGACCACTGCATTCACAGTAAACCAAAAAACAGACCATTACAAAAAAGAAAAAAAAAAGACCCAAGCCGTCTCGGTCAGTCTAAAAGTGGCTCGTGTAAACAGGGGATGTGTGTTGTCCACAGCAAATAGTGAACCAATAATATGTAACTGTAGATACAAACCTTTGGTCAAAAAAATGGCAACATAAGAAGTGCATCCTTAACTAGACAATGTATAGTAGGTTACTGTACAAAATGTATCTGGTTTATTTTGTTAGAATACATCAATACTAAAGAGACAATTGAGTAGAAGACATTTATTGGTCAATGAAAGAAAGTCAGACTTACCCGTGACACGTCCATCATCTGTTTTATCTTGTTCTTCATGGCATCATTCTTTTTACCTGAAAGTAATTTTGATTTAAAATTGTGCATATTGTAAAACACTAATTTATTACATAAATTGGACATGTTTTTACAATATAGACCTATAGGAATGTTAACATAGTCAAACAAATCACCTTGAGTTTCTTCATTGGACTTGGCATCTCCTTTCTGCAACTCCACAGTCTCACATTTAGCTTCGGTTTCAAGCTGTCTTAACTCAGTAATGCAATCAGACAAAACCTAAATAAAATATACAACTTAACAGCCGGAAACACACAATGTAAGCACTGGAATATGCAAGATGCTGTATGGAAGTACCATACATAAACTACCCTTGAACAAGAGTCACTGGAGAGGGTAAGAGGAGTGCTGCATTTTTATACTTAATTTTCATTCAGCAGTATTATTTTTACAGTTTCCATACACTTTCAACCTATAAACCTCGAAAAACATTTGTGCGATACACCAATACATTTATTCAACCACAAATGTAATTTACACTGGCACATTTGTAATAAGATGAAAGTAACTGTCAGCACAAGGAGGTGCCCATTAAATTCACCCATATTTTTTACTAAAAAAGAAACTTCCTGTTAATTAGACAAATGGTTCATGGCAACGTCTTTATTCATTTATTTTGTGACAGATGGGTGGCATTTCTTTTTACAAGTATTAAATCTATCAGTGTTGAGGCTTTATTTACCTCATGTGGAATAGCTCCTATTCAAGTCATTTTAAACAAATACAAGTAAGGGTTTCTGAGACCTAGAGGCATTCATGTGAAAACCTTCATGTGAAAACTATCCAACCACAGTATCATTATACAGTGCTTACAGAAAGTCTACACCCCCTTTCAAAATGTTCACCTTTTGTTGCCTTATAGCCTGGAATTAAAATGTATTAAAATTATTTTTTTTTTTTTTTTTCATTTATCTACACATCCTACCCCACAACTTCCAAGTGAAAAAAATAATAACGTCCAAATTAAGACATCTTTTATTAATTCTTATTCTAGACATTTGAAAAAAATAATTCACGGTGGGGGGAACAAACTCGCTTGGATTTGATAAGTGTCCCCCCCCTTGTCTAGCAAGTTTAATTAGCTGGGTTTCAAGCCCGGCCTTCAAAATTCACACCCAATTTAACATGGGCCGCAATCTAAGGTTTAAACATTAACGACAGTTTCGATTTCCAAGCTGTATTTGGGGTGGGGGGGGGGGGGGGGTGGAGACTTATCCAATTATGATCTTTCAGTTTTGTATTTTTAATATATATTTTTTTTCTCAATAAAAACTTTTTTCCCCTTAACAGTGTGGAGTATGGTGTGTAGATAAGTGGAAAAAAATCCTAATTTAAATGCATGAAACTCTGAGGCACTGACACAACAAAATGTGAAAAAAGTTCAAGTGGGTGTAGACTTTCTACAGGCACTGTATATTGATTGTCAGTTCATAGGCTTCTGATTTTCTGTTTTAACCAAGAAAAATGAAAACGGTGCATATGCAATAAACACCAGAACAAAAACGCTGGAAATAGTTACTCAGTATGTTGACATGATCCCTTTCCCCGTGAACAAAATAAATAAAATACAGTAACCTATGAAAAAAAAAAAAAATCACAATGGCAGTCCCTCTTTTCTGACTTGCATCTCACATTGATTCGTTCTGAATACTTTAAACCCACCCCAACTACTGAGTGGCAGCAAATTCCTACATTTCTATTGGAGGATTGTAACACGCTTGCGAGATTTAAAACAAGATTACAATTACTAGAGTGGAGGATTGTTCTCTCGCAAGATTTAAAGCTATTGCAATTCCATAGGGAGTAGTTACATGCTCATGGAACTTAAAGAATTGCAAATTGTGGCAAAATGTAAAAAAAATGCCTAAACACACAGAAACCCCCGAAGCATATGCCTGTGATCATAAGGATTTAGTTGTGGAAGGCAGAAAAGGAAAGAAGGTGCATGAAGTTTGCAAGTACTGTCGAGTTAACACATATTGTGACAAGAAAAAAAATTCTGTAGAATTTCATGCAGTATATAAAAAGCAAAAGCCCCGAAAAAAAGAAAAAACGATTTACATAAAAGTTAAATAGCTAAAAATAAGCACCGAAAAAAAAATGAAAAATGAATAAAAACCGAACAGAAGCCCTAAATATAATTTAACGAATGTCTGTTCCAAGTTTCATCATAAGTGGGATGTACTGTGAAAGCTAAAAAGTAATGAGCACCTAACTACATTTTTCAGAATGGAAATAATGTTAGGTAGATCATAAAAAAGACACACCTTTATTTCATTGTCTTTACTTGCAATAGTGTCTTCTGAATCTTTCTGACTCTTCTGGAGTGTTTTCATTTGCTCAGAAAGTTCTCTGTATTGCTCTTCCCAGCTTCTGGCCTCTTTCAATAGCTGAAATTGGGGGAAACAAATATGAATTCATTAACACAATTCACAATCACTGTGCAAAGAAATGCATTAAAATTAGTAACTTAATGCATTTGCTCCTGTATCTAGATACTTACATTTTTGTTACTGTCTTTTAAAGTGTTGTTTTCTTTCAACACAGATTGCAGTTCAGCTTTTACTGCTGCTTCTTTTAGTCTGGCCTCTTCCAAACAAGTTTGTACCTAAATCACAAAGCGTAACAGTCAGATAGAAATAGTGGTTCTTGGTCAAATTGAACTTTGATTAGTTCTGGGCAGCAGTAACCAGTACATACTATATTGTGTTTAAAAGGCTACAAGCAATGCAAGGCAAGAGTTTATTAATCACCAAAAGTGAATACAAAATTTGTAATTAAAATTAAACACGTTTTGCAACTTACCTTTGACAGTTCAGCACTCTTAGAATTAATTAAACTCTGAAGCTTCTTGAATGACTTTTGAGTGTCAGACAACTGGAAAAAAAAAAAAAAAAAAAACCACACACATTACTACAGTATTTACAAAAAAAAATAAATCATACAAATTAGCATAAAGCATAGTCCACCATTGACTCAGTCATCTTAGAGGTTTTCATTAACTAATTTAGAGAAAATAATACAAAAAGAAAAAAAGACTATTCTTAGACTCTCAGTCATAAAAGGTTTTGAAAGCATTGCATAGACCCCGTTCACACCACTGTGCTGGCCCAATGCTGCCACATATTTAGTTCTGCAACCCCTTTAATATTTGCGGTTTAAGGCACCTTTGTGCGTTCACATATGTGACTAAAAAACAGGCCTAAAAATGTGGCAAATTGTTTTGTTTTGTTTTTTTAATGGAACGATAGCCTGCACTCAGAATGGAAGCGCTACCAGGGTATGCAGTAATCCTTGATTTGTAGCACATGTTTCTTATTAATATATATTTTTTTCAGTGCAGCACAGTAGCAATTTTATATACAATCACATTATTCTCTCAAGAACACGAAGATATTTAGAACGCAGGAAAGACCTACTTGCAATTGTTGACAGATATAAACATTTATTTTTAATGGATACTTCACTCAGATTGCAAATGACTAACAGATTGTACATACAAAAATTGACATTCACAAGACAAGACTGACCACCTAATACTACTGCTCCCTCCTAAGGAAAGACACAGCATTAAATAATAATTAAATAATGATTCAATAACCGGTTAAACCTGGGATCATTTTATACAAAAATAAACTATTATTTAACATTCATTCCATTTACAATAAACATTCATATATTTTACATTACACATGTTTCTTCTCATTTGTTTGTTTGTTTAACCTGCATGAATACTGTCTTTGTTTACAAACGTATTTGTTTTAAACAAACACGATCGTTAAACTAAACAAAGACTAAACATCAGTATTACCCCTTCTCTTGGAAGATTACTAAACATATTGGTATAACAAAACCCTTGTTCCACGTGTAGCTACAGCAACTTCAGTAAGGGAAATGCCCTAATCCAAACACAGCAATACATCGTCATACATCAGACACACTTTGCTCAACATGCTCAATACATAACAAACTACTGCTCTATCACCAGCAGAACAACATTAACAATAATAATCACAACAGGTATTGACATATTACAGTGTAAATACAATTTTTTACACTTTCAAATTCTAAGTAATTTACAAGCTTACCAGTGCCATTAATCAATAAAGACAAATATATATATATATAGACAAGAAAAGAAATATAATTTTTAGATACCGTAGTAAAACTTTGAAGGTTCAATTGAGACTGACCTCTTCTATAAACCTACTGACATGCACCAGTATTTACACATGTCCTCTGCACATCCAATACACACTAAAAGGGCAATCCCAAAGGGTCTAGGAATAAGAATACGAAGAATATGCTCTAAAGAAAGTGACTATGTAAAACAAAGACATGTACTAAAAACAAATCTTAAAAAAAGAGGATGCAAAGAAAGAATTATAGAGACAGAGTTAAGAAAAGTGGATAAACTAAAAAGAGATGATCTACTAGATTATAAAAATAGAGATAAAAAGGTCAAGAGAGTCCCATTAGTAATGACGTACTCTAAACTTTTGCCCAATATTTCTAAGATAGTATGGAAACACTTGAGGATTCTACATAATTCAGAAAAATTGAAAAAAAAGCATTTCTTAAGGCCCCAGTTGTATCATTCAAAAGAGAAGCTAATTTAGGTGATATTCTAGTTCACACTAAACAAATGAATAATTGACAGAATAAGTTCTACAAATACTTGCACTAGTACATGTAAAGTTTGTAAATACATGGACAAAAGTAAAAATATAATTAAACATAACACCACATATCCACTAAAAACTAATACCTACTGTAAAAATAGCAATGTTGTTTATGGAATAGCCTGTGAAAAATGTGATGAAATAAAATATGTTGGAGAGACTGGAACAACTTTATATAAAATAATTCAGAACCACCTTTCATTAATTAGAAATAAAAAAAATGAATGAACCAATAGTACAGCACTTCACCAGTCAAGGACATGACATAAATGATGTAAAGTTTGTAGTAATAGAAAAGCTAAAGTTAGACAATGCGACATCTAGAAGAATAAAAGAAAGTAAATGGATAAATAGACTGAACAATTATGCCAGCGAGACTCAAGAGAAAAGAATAAACTAACTAATTAAAATAAATATCTCAAAGTTAAAAATAACTAAATAGAAAAAATTAATTCAAAAGTTGTGCATGCTGATGCGCTGGGGAGACCATATCAAGGCTGATCCTCAGAGCCAGCATTGCATGATAATATAAATATAAGTTTATATAAAATAATGTTAATTAGAATTAATATAGATTTAAAGATATAAGTAAAAGTGATGTCACATATAGAACACCATTACATCATGTAAGAATAAATCATGGATTTGAATATAAACAATAACAAGTAGTTGTCATGCCGTCAAACACCTATAAATACCTCCAATGTTTTGATTCAAACACAGGCTCCCTTGAGAAAGATATGTACAACATATCGAAACGTTGGGCAGCTGGCTCTTTGAGCTAGATGATATATATATATAATATATATATATATATATATATATATATATATATATTATATATATATATATATATATAAAGTAATAGAAAAAATCATGTTAGTTCAACTTGGAGTTAGTCTTCGTCATCTAGGTGGCTATTGTCAAATAGAGCTGCAGCATTATCCTGCCTGACTGTTGTGAGACACTGGCACAGAAAAGAATCCCAAATTGGCTGTTTACCTTTCCTTGTAAACCTTGCTGCATGAAGTACAAAAAAAGCACATTACCAGACGTGAAATTCATCCTTGCCAAACTCGTTGATCCGATCTTTAGGGGTGATTGTTATTGTTTTTGGCATCTTTGAACAGCTCTGGATACTGACTGAAGTAAACTGAATTAAGTACTTCGGAGTAACTTGTGACTTGCCTTATATGACCCTTCGAAGCACAATTTTGTGTACACCAAATGCATGCATTTCATTTCGTTGCAATGGACACAATTCCAAATAATTTACTATACACATAACTTGAACACCTAATAATTTTGTTTGTCTCTTTTTTATCAACAGTACACAAAACGGGAGGGGTTTACATTTGTGTTTTTTGATGGTTGTAGTATCTGTAAGACACAAAAAGTCACAACATCATCAGAGAACTTTTGTTTTTCCGTGTTTAACCATGTACAACTGTACTTTTCCTCCGCCATTCAGACGAAACGTAAGTTATATACATTTCCGACCGGGACTAGAACCTAACTCCGGAACCCGGTGTAGCTTTGTCGCAGGATTTAGATCCGGGCTGAAGCCGACCTCGACATATGTACTGCGGGATATCCCAGCCCACAGTCCCGATTTCCTAGCAAATGTCCCGCGTCCTGATGCATAGGAAGAAAGTCCTGATATTTACCCATACAAATAAAATAAATCTTTTAATCTGCACATTATAGTTAGCGAAATCCACACAATGTACAAAGTGTGGCCGACATATCTACTGATCACTAACTTATACAAAGGTAAGAACGCTTCATTATGTCTGTTTTTACTGTCATGATGGTCATGTGGTGTTGAGTTGTGGGGGATACGTCTATTATTTGATAGAGTGTTTTTTGCGTATGACCCCCCTACCCCGGAGGTAGTTTCCAAATGTTGGCAAGTAAAACAAAAAAGACCATTTTAGTTCGGTGGACAAAAGTTTCTGCAATGGGTCTTCCTTATTGTCTACCGAGTTGTTTATTTAGGGTTATTACTTTCAGTTTCTGGCGAGAAGGTTCTCAGCCAGTCTGCTTGGAGGCTTTCAGATAGCGGATATATAAAAAATATGATACTGCTTACTCTTTCTTCTTGATGCAGGTTCTTTCTCCTTTCTTCTTCTACAGCAGACTGCAGTGTCCTGAGCTTTTCCATCAGGTTTTCATTATTTTTTTGTAAAGCTTTAAATGCTTCCTTTTAAAGTGAAAGAGAAAACAAATGGTAAACTACCACAACAATTGATGTGCAGCGTTTAACATATATTGAGACATTGCTTTATTACCTGAAGTTTTTCATTTTCATGGGCAGAAGAGGATTTTGTTTTCTCAGACTCCACTAACTGCTGTTCACTTTCCTTAATCTAAAATTTCAAAGTAAAACAAATAAAATATAAAACGTAAAACATGTGTTTTTCTTGTTGATTGTAGCTGCTAGTCTCAGGGGGCAACCTTACAGCTACAGATTTATTATACAATGATTGTATCAACAGATTACTTTTGGTAAATGTGCTGTAAAATAATAATTTATGTAAACTTTTCAAGAAACAATATGTATGGTCTAAGTGTAACAAGTGCATTATTTTCAATATTATTTTCAAAGGTAAAGATTCAATGAAAAGTGTGCTTACCTTCTGTTTCAATTCTGATATTTTTTCAAGAACTTCACATTTTTCTTCAAATAACTGCAGAACTCTTTCCCCCAGTTGCTTTTCTGTCACTAAAATAATAATAAACATGGCAGTTAGAAACTTTAAACCCAGTATATAGAATACAAATTGTAATATTTATTTACAAGCATATTCATTTGTTTCTTTCTTTTCAGAAAACAGAAATTTTAAAAGAAAAAAAAATGTAACTACTGAATTTTTTCCACATTAAAAAAAATAATACATCAAGTTTTAAAACAAACAAACACTCCCTGTGATGGCTCTGGGATGCAATAACATGTACACACAGACTGGTGCGTTAGCATATTAAAAACAAGCAATCTCAAGCTTCACATTGGTTTTCATATATAACAGTAAGATAAGGTTACTTACATAGGTATGTCCTATTCTTTATCTAAAAGAAAAGGGAAAAAAACATTGTAAAAATAAAACACACAGTAAAACCTACACCAACAAAATTAAGGTGCAACTTCCTAAATCCAAGAACAGGTTTTTCTTTATTTTTTTTCTAAACTAGTACAAACAGAATAATTTATTCCACTACCTGACTGGCTAACCCTTTTAAAAAAGAGCTATATAATAATATATCTATATTAATATATATATATATATCTTATATATAGAATTATATATATATAAATATTTTTGAATAAACTTACTACAAGGAGGGTCCTCCAGAGGAGAATTATAACTGTCAAGCATCCCACGAGAAAGGTTATAATCACTGGCTCCCACGGCACACCGTAAAAACTGGGCCCTGGTTGCCAGTCCTCAGGCAGGGCAGCTACCAACTGAAATAAATAAATAAATCTTCAAAACTGCAGGGTACCATACAACAGGTCTCTCATTTCACGCTATTTAGTTGCAACACTACCAAAAAGTCTGAAAGACCGGCTTTACCTACTAGAACATAGTTATATATGAGACAGAGAGACTTTTTTGGAGGAATAAAATGGTTTGCTCAAGTCATAACACCAAGAAATGAAAAAGTGTTTACTGTATTAACAAAATCAGAAGATAAAACTGAGATTCTTCCTGCCATGTCACTTCAGATCTACACAAATATATCCCAAGGTTCTGATTGGATTTTATTTTGAACATGGACTGTACCCCCAAATAATCTGAACAGATCATAAAAACATAAACATGCACCATTGCATCCTCCCCATAACTGTGCAACAATGGACCCTGGGATGTTATTTATGTTATGTCATGCAACCAGTCACTGAAACAATCTGGCAACACACTGGCTGCTTTTTGATCAAATACTAATTCATCAAATTAATCTAGACATTAATGCAATTTTAAAATAGCAAGCAAGGATTTAAAAACTAACAATGCCCACTTTATATAGTAGGATTGATAGGCTTTTTTAACTTTTTAAATACACTTATCTACATAACAAATGAAAAAACAGAAAGAAATAGATGAGGGACCAGCAGCTATATATATATTATCATATATCTAATAATTTATATATAATAATATATATATATATATATAAAAAAACTGGTACAGTGAAAATAAACCACCACAACACTTTAATTTACCCTCCCAAGAAGACAAAAAAAAAATGGTCTAGTTTGTACAAATATGCACTTACAAATCTGACCTGAGTTATGTAGTGAATTGTGAAAAGCAACCAAAAGGGCTATACTACTCTATTGCTCTAACGGTGCAGTTTGCAGTGTTTAACTTATATTACAGTCAAGGAAATTGAAACACAAACATTTTATTCAAGTGTGGAAAAAAAATGCGATGCAATTAACGGACTACACTGTATAAAACTAGTTTTGCAA
>NW_024475246.1:0-6625 GCF_017654505.1 Polyodon spathula
ACAGATTGGAGTGGAGTCCGGACCAGCTGGACTGGAACCCAGGCCCCCAGAGGTATGAAAGGAGGGTCGGTCAGCAACACAGAATCGTGGATTGTGCTGAATCTTCCCTTTATATAACAGGACAATGCAAAGTGTCTTTTCCACAATTCCACCTAAATGTATAGAGTTGCCATGACTATTGAAAGTGAGTGTAACGTTGTGAACAATATCGGGGTCACTGTAGGCTTTGTGTTTCTTTGAACTTCTTCCTATAATAAGCTGGGAAAGTGCAGAAGTGGGAGCAATAGGAATACCATTTGAATTGAGGAGGAGTTGTGTGGTTAACACTGCACACAGATATTTGAGCCTGTATGTCAGATACATGAAATCCAATGATATCATGTTACTTCATCTTCTGAACTTTGATTCATGTTCTAAGGGTTACTCTTAAACAAATTGACAATCCAGTTTATGGTAAATTCACTTAGAAACTCATCTCTCAGCTGAGCAGAATATCCCAAAAACTGGTCTGAATTGAAAAATGAAAAGCAGTCTGGAATTTGGCACGTAAATAAAAACAGGGAAGTCTAGATGTAAAACTGGGATTATATTAGACATACACTAACGTATGCTGTAACAAAACTGCAACAGTGTGGAAGATATATATTTAAAATTAAAATATATCACAGAAATGATTCTAGATATCTGCTTTTTGCAAGAGAACAGTACACCACTACAGCAAAAAAGACAATTCTGACATTTGTGCATAACATAATCATTCATATAAAGAGATGGTCTAGTGTTAAAACAGACAAACAGTCTGAATCTTATGGTTGATCTGCCACAACTCAACCATGAAAAAGAAAGCAGAAGCTGTGAGTGATCAGTGCTGCAGTCCTGAAGAGAGGGGTTTTTGTACGGCTGCTTGGTTTGATTGCATCACTGTGAGCCTCGAGCACAGTAATACAGGGCAGAGTCTTCAGTCTTCAGGCTGTTCATTTGTAAATACAGCATGCTGTTGGAATTGTCTCTGGAGATGGTGAATCTTCCCTGGACAGACGGGGAATAGTATGTACTACTACCAGTGCTGCTAATCTCAGCCACCCATTCCGGACCCTTTCCAGGAGCTTGTCGAACCCAGTCCATGTAGTAGCTGCTGAAAGTGAATCCAGAGGCTTTACAGGACAGTTTATGGGACCCTCCAGGCTTTGCAACTCCTGCTCCGGACTCAGTCAACACTACATCAGACCAGACACCTTGAGGAAAAAAAGCAAACAACGGACAGTAACTACTGCTAAAACATCAAGTAATATACAGAATCAATGCAGGCTAATTTCCACAAGTGTCACATACTTACTTGATAGAGCTGTCATTATTATACAGAGAGCTGTTAAAATCCCCATTGTACTGCAGTATTGTGCTTATTGAAAGAAGAAAGTGTTGTAACCAGCAGACAGGCTACCTCTCCTCCTGATCCTATCTGCACTGCAGCAGAGTTAAATAGGAAGTGAAGCCCTGGACATTTGCATACGTTTCTGTGCATTATTTAAAGCAGCTTGTTTATATTGCTGACTCCCAGAATCACTGCACACTGGAATCCCTCGACTATGATAGAGGGGCTGGAGAAATGTGTCAAACAAATCTTATTATTCTCATCCACTCAAGTCATGTGTTTTATGATTGATCATTTCTCATTCATAATCAGGACCTTGAGTATTTGAAGGAGGGATCTTCTCATCTTTAATTGAGTCCCATGTGTCAATTTAGACTCAGCCTAGACTGTGTATTGAGCACTAATAGAACAATCAGCCCATTAGCACAGATTATCAGCAAACAACTGGGCCCTGATTGATTCACACAGATCATTGTTTAAAGGGTAGCTGGCACAGTCATCATGCTTTAAATACACACCCCTTATTGATTTTAGGAAAGAAGCTTTTTGCAATATTTCTTTGGAGAATTCATAGGTAAACTATTTTAATTCCATCTCCTTCATCCTGCTTGTAAGAGATCTGGAGAAATGTGTTCAAAGCAGATATTCCATGCATAAATACATGCTGCGCAAACGCAGTCTTCTATACATCCATGCTGCACTGAGCTGATGAGGTGGGTGAGTGTGAATCTGTTCTGCAGGGAAGCACAGCAGGCTGGTCTCACTGTTACTCTGGAGCTCAGTAATACACAGCCTGCAGTGTTTTCACATTGAACTGTAATCTCTTCCAGCGCTGCCATTCTGAGGGAGACACTGCCATCTGCTGTCAGAAGAAGAGAACTGCAGCGTCTGAAGTGCTGTTTATCACGCTTAGCAAACTCTCAAAAGACTCAAACCATTTGCAATGTTGCGTTTGTAAATGAGCTCAGGATACAATAAACATGAATACCACATTTCTGTACAGGACCAATGTTTTCTTTGGATCCCTTTATTCACTCTCTCCCTGCTTGATAAGTCTTGTATTTATGTGTAAACCTACAGCATGTATTTACTATGTAACTTCTATGTGATGTGGAGTAATGTTGACTGGACACCAAGAAGTGACCCAACACTGCTTTTACTGAAGACCTGCCCAGCTGGACTGGAACCCAGACCCCCAGAGGAATGAAAGGCTGGTCAGTTAGCAACACAGAATCATGGATTGTGTTCAGTCTTCCCTTTATATTACAGTATAATGCAATGTTTTATTTTCCACATTTCCACCTAAATATATTAGAACTACTATGGCTGTTGCAGTGTATTTGCAATGGGAAGGATAGAAGAAACCAAGGGGCTTATTTGCTAGGAAGAAACCACAGCTGGGTACCACAGGGATCAGTATTAGGTCCTCTGCTATTCCTAATCTACATTAATGATTTAGATTCTGGTATAGTAAGCAAACTTGTTAAATTTGCAGACGACACAAAAGTAGGAGGAGTGGCAAACACTGTTGCAGCAGCAAAGGTCATTCAAAATGATCTAGACAAGATTCAGAACTGGGCAGACACATGGCAAATGACATTTAATAGAGAAAAGTGTAAGGTACTGCACGCAGGAAATAAAAATGTACATTATAAATATCATATGGGAGATATTGAAATTGGAGAAGGAATCTATGAAAAAGACCTAGGAGCTTTTTGTTGACTCAGAAATGTCTTCATCTAGGCAATGTGGGGAAGCTATAAAAAAGGCTAACAAGATACTCGGATACATTGTGAAAAGTGTTGAATTTCAAATCAAGGGAAGTAATGTTAAAACTGTACAATTTCCTAGTAAGACCTCATCTTGAATATTGTGTGCAGTTCTGGTCACCTCGCTATAAAAAAGATATTGCTGCTCTAGAAAGAGTGCAAAGAAGAGCGACCAGAATTATTCCGGGCTTAAAAGGCATGCTTCATATGCAGACAGGCTAAAAGAATTGAATCTGTTCAGTCTTGAACAAAGAAGACTACGTGGCGACCTAATTCAAGCATTCAAAATTCTAAAAGGTATTGACAGTGTCGACCCAAGGGACTTTTTCAGCCTGTAAAAAAGAAACAAGGACCAGGGGTCACAAATGGAGTTTAGAAAAAGGGGCATTCAGAACAGAAAATAGGAGGCACTTTTTTTACACAGAGAATTGTGAGGGTCTGCAAATCAACTCCCCAGTAATGTTGTTGAAGCTGACACCCTGGGATCCTTCAAGAAGCTGCTTGATGAGATTTTGGGATCAATAAGCTACTAACAACCAAACGAGCAAGATGGGCCGAATGGCCTCCTCTCGTTTGTAGGAATCTTATTTCTTATGTTCTTATGTTCTTATGAATAAAGAATTGAACAGCAGCAGAGAATTCCCCTTGATTGGTTCAAGCCCTTGTGTGCAGTATGGAGGGAACGCAGTGAGAACTACAGAGAGGTGGCTGATGCAATCCAGGGTTATTCCTCAGTGCTGTCAACTGCAGTAAAACATCCAGCTGTGTCTTATCCCAGCACATTACAAGCACATCAAATCAAGCCCCAAGTCCTTGTATTTGGGATGGAGTGTTTGTGTTGAGTACCTGAACAATCCTGTCTCTAAACAAACTGAAAGCATGTCAAACACAGCCCCAGCAGAGCTGCATTGTATCCATTTAGCATGGATTGCACTCTGCAGCATGGCAGGGCACCCCTGTGCATGCCGACAGTCTGCCTCAGTATTGCTGCACATTTTCTGAATTCGTTTGGAAGATATGGATAAATAGTTCCTATCTCTGTTGGCAGTGTGAGCAGAGCTCTTTAAACAGTGACTTATTTGCAATGAGCAGACAAAGGAGAGACACACATCATTGCAGGTTTTCTACGTAGTCTGGTTTAGTAAATGCCTTTCATCTGAACTGAACATTCAAGTAAATAACATGGAATTGCATCTAAATGGCATTGACGATGAACAACAGAATGATTCAGCTAAGAGTATTGCTGATCAGTGCAGTGTGCTGTAGAGCACTCCACTGTGGGTAGAGTTTCTGTACAAGCAGTGCATTGAATTAACTCACTGTGCAACAGCACAGTAATACAGGGCAGAGTCTTCAGTCTTCAGGCTGTTCATTTGTAAATACAGCATGCCGTTGGAATCGTCTCTGGAGATGGTGAATCTTCCCTGGACAGACGAGGCATAGCTTGTACTACTACCAGCAGTATCAATCCAAGCCACCCATTCCAGACCCTTTCCAGGAGCTTGTCGAATCCAGCTCATCTCATAAGCAGTGATAGTATCCCCATCACTGTCTTGCCCGGAGCCTTGACAGGACAGTTTCACAGAACCTCCTGGCTTTCTAACCTCAGGATCGGACTGCTTCAAAACAATGTCCGCCCAAACACCTGAAAGCAGAAAAGCACATCAAAACCCTTCACTGACCTCAAAGCAGCACACAACGCTGTTCTAAATGGCTGCTGCAAAATTCACAAGCCAATGACTTGGCTTTGTGTGAATGATTGTAATTCAATCAGTCCAGGCTCCTACCTGCCAAGCAGTACAGTACGATGCAGAGCTGTGCAATGCCTCCCATGTCTGGTTCGGTAATGAGGCGCTACACTGTGTGTCACTTCTATACCATTGCCCAGGTCCCTGGCATCTGCCTTCTGGGTGCCTCTGCTCTGCAATAAATAGGAAGTGGGGGCTCTGAGTTTGCATATGGCTGGATAAATTCAGCAGGATACAGAGTTCACTGAACACAACACAGGAACCCATGTAACAGTTTGCTTACAGTACAATGGACTGTGGATTTGTTATAGCATGTTATTGTATTATTGGTTGATGCCGTGAGAATATTCTTTGCAATGATATTAATAATACATCACGGTCCTGTTTGATTCACACTCACAGGCTTGTTTGCAGTGATTGAAAAGCAGTGGCTTCACTGGGGATGATTCTGTGCTTAGTTCTGAATGAGGTCAAGACAACAGACAACAATCAAATGCATCTCCACACACTCTCAATTGCACTGAACACAATGCAACAGCTTCTGTGCTTTCATTTCTATTGATTTCTTTTGATTGTGATGCACGTCTCTGTCAGATTTTCTTCAGGAATTTAAAAAAGATACAAAGATAGTTATTCTAACTAAAGTGTGTTTTTTTTTTTTTGCAGTGTGCCCATCTAAAGCTGAGGGAACAGGAAGCCACTCTGTGTCTTGGGACTTGGTTTCAGGAGACTCGGTTTCAGGCTACTGCAAAATAAACCAATGCAAAGTTGTGCTTTCAGTCAAAACACACATTATCAAATCAAAGCTACGTAGGCGGGACTCAGCGTGAAGCTTTATAACAGGTCAGTCTGGATTCAAAAACAAGACTGTTCCATTAATGGGGGGGTGGGGGGGGGTAAATTCTTTCACAGCTGCTGTTTATAAAGATTATAACAAACAGTTTACTAACATGGTATATAATCACAAATACTTCTGAAAAAAATAAACACACAGGCCTATCAGCCTGACTTTAATTCTCTGTGCGAACTCTTCTAT
The DNA here is from genome assembly GCF_017654505.1 of Polyodon spathula. Classification (NCBI taxonomy): domain Eukaryota; kingdom Metazoa; phylum Chordata; class Actinopteri; order Acipenseriformes; family Polyodontidae; genus Polyodon; species Polyodon spathula. The sequence continues at coordinate 5,926 of NW_024475246.1, forward strand.
CACACCCCCATTTTCCATAATAGACTTGCCTGGTCAAATAAATAAAAGCGCTGGGTGGGAGTAAGGTCACTTTCTGCAGTTCTGCTAACAAGTACATAGCGTCCGGTATATCGAATATGCTGTCAAAACACAAGTCAGGTTGTTCAAAGCGAAAAGAGCAGAAAAGACAGCTAGAAATGTATCAAAAACAAGCAGACAATGCTAAAAAAAAAATGTGTACAGTAAATGGTTTGAAAGCGGGCCGACAACAGCAGGGGGAAGTGTAGAGCAGCAGCAGGATGGCCTACCTTCTCCCCGCACGAAAAACAAGCAACAGCTGAGCCAGAGAAAAGACGGGAATCAGAGACACGGGATTGGAAATGCGCAACAACAGCAAATACAAGGTCCTGAATCATGTATTGTGAACCCGGGACCCAGTCAGGCACCTTCATGTGATTTTTATGATCCAGCTACCTGGCCTGAATTTTGTACCAAAGAGCCAAGAGTTCAAATCATCAAACATAAACCTGTGCAGCTAAATAAAATGATGCTGAATTCCCCAGTGATCACACATAATTTGCACTTTTGAACAAAACGTCAATTAGATTTATTTTAGGTTGATTTTTTTATTTTATTTTTTTGGAGAGGGGGGGGTCTACTTCACGCTCTTGCACCCGGGTCCAGTGAATCCTAGCAGCGGCACAATCCGGAGATGTGGCCA
>NW_024475247.1:0-6000 GCF_017654505.1 Polyodon spathula
GCTGTTTAGAACAATGCTTCTAGACTGGACTGCAGAGAGACTTTCGCTTAAAGGGCTCACATTACATTGAAGAGACAACATAGGCATGTGGTAACTGCAGTGGAATTAATGGGATTACAAGTGCATTGTTTTATCATTACACTAAGTGTGCTTTCCTTCTAGTTCCTCAGTGATTACTACAGAATAACATGTGCCCTGGAACTGAAAAAGTGAGCCAATCCTTCCACAAGTAATGCAGCTGATCCTGAACTCAATAACAGCATTGTGACTGAGACACACCCACCTCAGCTCTGTGATGCGAATCAATAATATCAAGGGCTCTCTTTATGTTGATATTTTGAACACATTTAATAAAGTTTGATGCGCTTTATGAAGTTAATGTAGATTCAAGAATAGCAGTTACCATTCTCACTTCCTCTTTCTATGCTCATGTATCTAATGGGATAGTTTTTGTACGAGTCCTGCATTGCACTTTCTCACTGTGGGTCTCGAGCACAGTAATACAGGGCAGAGTCTTCAGTCTTCAGGCTGTTCATTTGTAAATACAGCATGCTGTTGGAATCGTCTCTGGAGATGGTGAATCTTCCCTGGACAGACGGGGCATAGCTTGTACTACTACCAGCAGCACTGCTGCTAATGTCAGCCACCCATTCCAGACCCTTTCCAGGAGCTTGTCGAACCCAGCTCATGTAGTAGCTGCTGAATGTGAATCCAGAGGCTTTACAGGACAGTTTATGGGACCCTCCAGGCTTTGCAACTCCTGCTCCGGACTCAGTCAACACTACATCAGACCGGACACCTTGAGGAAAAAAGCAAACAACGTACAGTAACTACTGCTAAAACATCAAGTAATATACAGAATCAATGCAGGCTAATCTCCACAAGTGTCACATACTTACTTGATAGAGCTGTCATTATTATACAGAGAGCTGTTAAAATCCCCATTGTACTGCAGTATTGTGCTTATTGAAAGAAGAAAGTGTTGTAACCAGCAGACAGGCTACCTCTCCTCCTGCTCCTATCTGCACTGCAGCAGAGTTAAATAGGAAGTGTAGCCCTGGACATTTGCATACGTTTCTGTGCATTATTTAAAGCAGCTTGTTTATATTGCTGACTCCCAGAATCACTGCACACTGGAATCCCTCGACTATGATAGAGGGGCTGGGGAAATCCACAACCTTGGAACAGTGCTGATCAGCGGCGTTTTAAACATAAACATTATGTTCATATTTTGGTGATAAAAAATAGATCGAAAAAGAGGGGAGATAGTTGGGTTTTTTGTTTGCTGTATTTTTAACAATATCCAGCTGTAAACTGTTTCCAATAAACCCTAAATGCTTCTTGACTTCTCTGTGTCCTACGAAGCTGCTGAGGTGGTGAAGTGAGACTGTGTTTTGCAGGCAGAACAGCAGACTGATCTCACTGTTACTGTGAAGCTCAGTAATGCGCATGTGTCAGATCTTTATACTGTTACAGTGCCGCCATTCTGTGGGAGACACTGCCATCTAGTGTCAGGAAATGAGAAGTGCTGCATGTAAAGCAACAGCACTCAATGAGAAGGAAAGAGACAATGCGCTGGTACAGCAGTCTCCAGATTGCAGGCTGTTCATTTGCAGCTACACCAGGGAGGAGGAGCAGTCTGTGGAAATCCTGAGCAAACTAATACTGGAGTTACTAGAGCTTTGTATCGAGTGAAAGAGCTTAAAACAAGACAAACAAGATAACTTAATATCTCAGCATCCGAGAACAGAGAATTGTCCATCAGTTTTGTGCCATTGCAGAAATACATTATTGTCAAATATCAATATTATATATATAAGTCGCGTTATAATATTAAACATTCCTGAAGTAACTCTTTCTGCTTCTTTTTTCTGTCATATAAATTGACAAAACTTGTCAACCTCTTTGTAACTAATGTATAGTGGTCTAGTTTTACACCAATTTGTGTAAAAGTGTTTCATTTGATAACCTAACGCCTGTATGCAACTCACACACACACACACACACACACACACACACACACACACAATGGCATCTAATTACACAGTCCAAGAGCTCTGCCCGCTGCTTCTGTTGCTTGCAGTTTTGTTTCAGTCTGTGCAGCGCTGTCCCGCCGCTGCGCCGTTACGCTATATTGCATTTCATGCCTGCTCCAATGGGTATTCATCGGGTCGTGTGGGCTCCTTTACTGCTTATTTTATCTCAGTGCATTTTTCTAGAGTTGCATTCATATCCCTGTTGCTTTTTCCTCTTCAACCTCAACTTTGCCACACTGACGTTGGAAAAACACATTGTTTATATATTCCATATAGTGAATGAATGGATGCGTTTCTAATTCTGTCTATTGGAGCATAATTGGAGTTTTGCAAGGTTTTGATTGCAATAGATGAATCATTTAGAAGAAGAAAAACTCATGTGGAGAATGCGGGCATCGATCCCGCTACATCTCGCATGCTAAGCGAGCGCTCTACCATTGAGCTAATTCCCCCCCTCCGCTGATCACCTTATCCATACCGGCGGCGTGAAGAAACCTCACCGCTACAGATCCGCCACTATCAGAAATCCACCGAGCTGCTGATCCGCAAGCAGCCCTTCCAGCGGCTGGTCAGAGAAATATACCATATACTATACTACGTGTCTCATATACTATCAGAGCAGTTCGGATCCTCTATATATTCTCCGGTATGGGCTGCTTGTCACTGTATAGGGTTTTAAAATCTGTCTTCAAGAGGTTGATAACGGCGCTGCAGGAGGCTAGCGAGGCTTGCCTGGTCGGGCTGTTTGAGGACACCAACCTGTGTGCCATTCACGCCAAGAGAGTCACCATCATGCCCAAAGACATCCAGCTGGCCCGCCGCATCCGAGGAGAACGCGCTTAAACTGCAAGACCCTTCGAGAAAGCACCGTGAAACGCAAAGGCACTTCTAAGTGTCACTCACTCCTCAAAGTGTGAAATACTCTTATTTATTATTTTATGATGATGAGTGCCTTTTATAGCACGTCAGAAACACATTACTGTCAAAGACTACACACATTATTAGTGAATCAAGCAGTAAGTCAGGATGGCCGAGCGGTCTAAGGCGCTGCGTTCAGGTCGCAGTCTCCTCTGGAGGCGTGGGTTCGAATCCCACTTCTGACAAAACAACTTTCTTTTGGTTTTGTTTTTTTCTTTCTGTAACTAATATATCGTGGTCTAGTTTTACACCAATTTGGTGTAAATGTGTTTCAGTTTTTAAATGATAAACAGTCTAAAGCATGTATGCAAATCAAGCGTAAAACAGACCAACACACACACGCACACACTGGAAACTAACTACAACTAACTACTAACCAACCCCTGCTTCTGTTACTTGCAGTTTTGTCTCAGTCTTTGTTGCGTGTTAAACAGTCAGCAGCAGGGTCATTATTATTATTATTATTATTATTATTATTATTATTATTTATTATTATTATTATTATTATTATTATTATTATTATTATTCCGATATTTTCTTATTATTTGTGTTCTTTATTTGTTTTAACTATGGCTGTTGTTTTTATTTTTAGGGACAGTGCTCTATCATACACATGAACGAGTAGTATTTAATAATTATATTATTTAATAATAATACAGCTCGGCTTCTTGTGCGTCACAGCTTTGCCGTTTCGCGCCTTCTCATCATTTCAACGCCTTTAGTGTGAAAGCACGTTGACGGCGTCACAATACGCTGGACGCTGACGCTTGGACGCGACGCGCTCAGCGTGAAAGAACCTGAGGGTATCAGTCCGCCAGAAAGAAGATCTGGTTAACTGTCAACTCTCAGAACCACAACAAAGTCGTGAAGTAATGGCTCTAACAGCACACCAAGAACAAGGCCTCTATAAACAATCACTGCCCCCGTCTCTGTCCAACAAAGGAGAATGCTCTTCACATCTTTTGAGCGTCCATCAGCCGGCAATAGTCGAAAATCAGCAGGAAACCTTCGAAGAAACTGCAAACCTGCAAAAGCAGCTTCAGAAAGCGAAGCCAGTGCTCTGCTCCACCCTCAGAAACCTCAGCCACGAAAACACAACCGCAATGTTTCAAAACGGCACTGCCACAGGAAACCTGCAATTCAACTGGACATCAATCAACTTTATTTCAAGGGGGGGAGTGGGTTCTGGTGCTCTAACAGACAAAAAGTCTGAATCTCATGGTTGATCTGCCACAACTCAACCATGAAAAAGAAAGCAGAAGCTGTGAGTGATCAGTGCTGCAGTCCTGAAGAGAGGGGTTTTTGTACGGCTGCTTGGTTTGATTGCATCACTGTGAGTATCCAGCACAGTGATACAGGGCAGAGTCTTCAGTCTTCAGGCTGTTCATTTGTAAATACAGCATGCTGTTGGAATCGTCTCTGGAGATGGTGAATCTTCCCTGGACAGACGAGCCATAGTATGTTCTACTACCAGCATCGTTAATGTAAGCCACCCATTCCAGACCCTTTCCAGGAGCTTGTCGAACCCAGACCATCAAGTAGCTGCTGAATGTGAATCCAGAGGCTTTACAGGACAGTTTATTGGACCCTCCAGGCTTTGCAACTCCTGCTCCGGACTCAGTCAACACTACATCAGAACAGACACCTGGAGGAAAATAACAAACAATGTACAGTAACTACTGCTAAAACATCAAGTAATATACAGAATCAATGCAGGCTAATTTCCACAAGTGTCACATACTTACTTGATAGAGCTGTCATTATTATACAGAGAGCTGTTAAAATCCCCATTGTACTGCAGTATTGTGCTTATTGAAAGAAGAAAGTGTTGTAACCAGCAGACAGGCTACCTCTCCTCCTGCTCCTATCTGCACTGCAGCAGAGTTAAATAGGAAGTGAAGCCCTGGACATTTGCATACGTTTCTGTGCATTATTTAAAGCAGCTTGTTTATATTGCTGACTCCCAGAATCACTGCACACTGGAATCCCTCGACTATGATAGAGGGGCTGGGGAAATCCACAACCTTGGAACAGTGCTGATCAGCGGCATTTTAAACACAAACATTATGTTCATATTTTAGAGATAAGAAAGAGGGTAGATAGTTGGGTTTTTTGTTTGGGGTATTTTTAACAATATCCAACCGTAAAATGTTTCCAATAAACCCTAAATGCTTCTTGACTTCTCTGTGTCCTGTGAAGCTGCTGAGGTGGTGAAGTGAGACTGTGTTTTGCAGGCAGAACAGCAGACTGATCTCACTGTTACTGTGAAGCTCAGTAATGCGCATGTGTCAGATCTTTATACTGTTTCAGTGCCGCCATTCTGTGGGAGACACTGCCATCTAGTGTCAGGAAATGAGAAGTGCTGCATGTAAAGCAACAGCACTCAATGAGAAGGAAAGAGACAATGCGCTGGTACAGCAGTCTCCAGATTGCAGGCTGTTCATTTGCAGCTACACCAGGGAGGAGGAGCAGTCTGTGGAAATCCTGAGCAAACTAATACTGGAGTTACTAGAGCTTTGTATCGAGTGAAAGAGCTTAAAACAAGACAAACAAACCCTTCCCTTGTTTAGCAGTTTTTATTTTGGTTAGCTGCTAAAATATAGAAGATGAGACTCCTTGATAACTCCATATCTCAGCATCCCTGAACAGAGAATTATCCATCAATGTGGTGCCATTGCAGAAATAAATTATTGTCAAATATCAATATTATATATATAAGTCGCGTTATAATATTAAACATTCCTGAAGTAACTCTTTCTGCTTCTTTTTTCTGTCATATAAATTGACAAAACTTGTCAACCTCTTTGTAACTAATGTATAGTGGTCTAGTTTTACACCAATTTGTGTAAATGTGTTTCATTTTTTAATCTAAAGCATGTATGCAAATCACACACACACAATGGCAACTAATTACACAGTCCAAGAGCTCTGCCCGCTGCTTCTGTTGCTTGCAGTTTTGTCTCAGTCTGTGCAGCGCTGTCCCGCCGCCGCGCCGTTACGGTATAGTACATTTCATGCCTGCTCCAATGGCTATTCATCGGGTCGT
>NW_024475248.1:0-8678 GCF_017654505.1 Polyodon spathula
GTGCGCTCCTTTAGCTCAGTGCATTTTTCTAGAGTTGCATTTATATCCCCGTTGCTTTTTCCTCTTCAACCTCAACTTTGCCACACTGACGTTGGAAAAACACATTGTTTATATATTCCATATAGTGAATGAATGGATGCGTTTCTAATTCTGTCTATTGGAGCATAATTGGAGTTTTGCAAGGTTTTGAATTGCAATAGAATTAATTTAGAAAATGGAAAATCCCATGTGGAGAATGCGGGCATCGATCCCGCTACCTCTCGCATGCTAAGCGAGCGCTCTACCATTTGAGCTAATTCCCCTCCGCTGATCACCTTATCCATACCGGCGGCGTGAAGAAACCTCACCGCTACAGATCCGCCACTATCAGAAATCCACCGAGCTGCTGATCCGCAAGCAGCCCTTCCAGCGGCTGGTCAGAGAAATATACCATATACTATACTACGTGTCTCATATACTATCAGAGCAGTTCGGATCCTCTATATATTCTCCGGTATGGGCTGCTTGTCACTGTATAGGGTTTTAAAATCTGTCTTCAAGAGGTTGATAACGGCGCTGCAGGAGGCTAGCGAGGCTTGCCTGGTCGGGCTGTTTGAGGACACCAACCTGTGTGCCATTCACGCCAAGAGAGTCACCATCATGCCCAAAGACATCCAGCTGGCCCGCCGCATCCGAGGAGAACGCGCTTAAACTGCAAGACCCTTCGAGAAAGCACCCTGAAACGCAAAGGCTCTTCTAAGAGCCACTCACTCCTCAAAGTGTGAAATACTCTTATTTATTATTTTATGATGATGAGTGCCTTTTATACTACGTCAGAAACACATTATTAGTGAATCAAGCAGTAAGTCAGGATGGCCGAGCGGTCTAAGGCGCTGCGTTCAGGTCGCAGTCTCCTCTGGAGGCGTGGGTTCGAATCCCACTTCTGACAAAACAACTTTCTTTTGGTTTTGTTTATTTCTTTCTATAACTAATATATCGTGGTCTAGTTTTACACCAATTTGGTGTAAATCTGTTTCAGTTTTTAAATGATAAACAGTCTAAAGCATGTATGCAAATCAAGTGTAAAACAGACCAACACAAACAGGCACACACTGGAAACTAACTACAACTAACTACTAACCAACCCCTGCTTCTGTTACTTGCAGTTTTGTCTCAGTCTTTGTTGCGTGTTAAACAGTCAGCAGTAGGATCATTATTATTATTATTATTATTATTTATTATTATTATTATTTTTTATTCTTTTTCTAAGGACTGCCTTATTATTTGTGTAAACATTTTTATTTGTTTTAACTATGGCTGTTGTTTTTATTTTTAGGGACAGTGCTCTATCACACACATGAACGAGTAGTATTTAATAATTATATTATTATAATCAATAATAATAATACAGCTCGGCTTCTTGTGCGTCACAGCTTTGCCGTTTCGCGCCTTCTCATCATTTCAACGCCTTTAGTGTGAAAGCACGTTGACGGCGTCACAATACGCTGGACGCTGACGCTTGGACGCGACACGCTCAGCGTGAAAGAACCTGAGGGTATCAGTCCGCCAGAAAGAAGATCCGGTTAACTGTCAACTCTCAGAACCACAACAAAGTCGTGAAGTAATGGCTCTAACAGCACACCAAGAACAAGGCCTCTATAAACAATCACTGGACCCATCTCTGTCCAACAAAGGAGAATGCTCTTCACATCTTTTGAGTGTCCATCAGCCGGCAATAGTCGAAAATCAGCAGGAAACCTTTGAAGAAACTGCAAACCTGCAAAAGCAGCTTCAGAAAGCGAAGCCAGTGCTCTGCTTTACCTTCAGAAACCTCAGCCACGAAAACACAACCACAATGTTTCAAAACGGCACTGCCACAGGAAACCTGCAATTCATTGTTTGCACTGGACATCAATCAACTTTATTTCAAGGGGGAGAGTGGGGTCTGGTGCTCTAACAGACAAAAAGTCTGAATCTCATGGATGATCTGCCACAACTCAACCATGAAAAAGAAAGCAGAAGCTGTGAGTGATCAGTGCTGCAGTCCTGAAGAGAGGGGTTTTTGTACGGCTGCTTGGTTTGATTGCATCACTGTGAGCCTCGAGCACAGTAATACAGGGCAGAGTCTTCAGTCTTCAGGCTGTTCATTTGTAAATACAGCATGCTGTTGGAATTGTCTCTGGAGATGGTGAATCTTCCCTGGACAGACGGGGCATAGCTTGTACTACTACCAGCAGCACTGCTGCTAATCCAAGCCACCCATTCCAGACCCTTTCCAGGAGCTTGTCGAACCCAGCCCATGTAGTAGCTGCTGAATGTGAATCCAGAGGCTTTACAGGACAGTTTATGGGACCCTCCAGGCTTTGCAACTCCTGCTCCGGACTCAGTCAACACTACATCAGACCTGACACCTTGAGGAAAAAAGCAAACAACGTACAGTAACTACTGCTAAAACATCAAGTAATATACAGAATCAATGCAGGCTAATCTCCACAAGTGTCACATACTTACTTGATAGAGCTGTCATTATTATACAGAGAGCTGTTAAAATCCCCATTGTACTGCAGTATTGTGCTTATTGAAAGAAGAAAGTGTTGTAACCAGCAGACAGGCTACCTCTCCTCCTGCTCCTATCTGCACTGCAGCAGAGTTAAATAGGAAGTGAAGCCCTGAACATTTGCATACGTTTCTGTGCATTATTTAAAGCAGCTTGTTTATATTGCTGACTCCCAGAATCACTGCACACTGGAATCCCTCGACTATGATAGAGGGGCTGGGGAAATCCACAACCTTGGAACAGTGCTGATCAGCGGCATTTTAAACACAAACATTATGTTCATATTTTAGAGAAAGAAAAGGGTAGATAGTTGGGTTTTTTGTTTGCTGTATTTTTAACAATATCCAGCTGTAAACTGTTTCCAATAAACCCTAAATGCTTCTTGACTTCTCTGTGTCCTGTGAAGCTGCTGAGGTGGTGAAGTGAGACTGTGTTTTGCAGGCAGAACAGCAGACTGATCTCACTGTTACTGTGAAGCTCAGTAATGCGCATGTGTCAGATCTTTATACTGTTACAGTGCTGCCATTCTGTGGGAGACACTGCCATCTAGTGTCAGGAAATGAGAAAAGCAAGCTTGGCAATACTGTGCCCAAGACAAAACATCCCAGCTGGTTCCATTCTCTATGTGTTTAGCATGGATCGCACTCTGTAATCAGGGAGGAATCCACTACACATATATGCATCAATAGTGTTGTGAATTAGTAGGGGGAGAGTGGAATGAATAGCTGCTTCATATTGGCAGTGTAAGCAGCTCAGATTTACTGACTCAGTGAAGGTACAAAGCAGGTTTATTTCCAGGTAACTGCAGTCCATCATTGTGATGCTTTTCACCCAATGGCATCATTAACTACTCTGGGTTATGGTTAGGGTTAGGGACCGGTTTCATTATATATATCGTGCAAAGACATTTGACGCATTAAGTACATTGTAACTACCCTTGTAATGATGAGTAAGGGCTCATGTATTTACTGACTGACTCCTCTGTAAATACACAGTCATTAGAGTCACTTTGTGGAAAGTTTTCCACTGTGTTGTGTGCTTGTTTTTGTGACATAGACTAATGTTCACTGGGCACCTAGAAATGACCAAACAGATTGGAGTGGAGTCCGGACCAGCTGGACTGGAACCCAGGCCCCCAGAGGTATGAAAGGAGGGTCGGTCAGCAACACAGAATCGTGGATTGTGCTGAATCTTCCCTTTATATAACAGGACAATGCAAAGTGTCTTTTCCACAATTCCACCTAAATGTATAGAGTTGCCATGACTATTGAAAGTGAGTGTAACGTTGTGAACAATATCGGGGTCAATGTAGGCTTTGTGTTTCTTTGAACTTCTTCCTATGATAAGGTGGGAAAGTGCAGAAGTGGGAGCAATAGGAATACCATTTGAATTGAGGAGGAGTTGTGTGGTTAACACTGCACACAGATATTTGAGCCTGTATGTCAGATACATGAAATCCAATGATATAATGTTACTTCATCTTCTGAACTTTGATTCATGTTCTAAGGGTTACTCTTAAATGAATTGACAATCCAGTTTATGGTAAATTCACTTAGAAACTCATCTCTCAGCTGAGCAGAATATCCCAAAAACTGGTCTGAATTGAAAAATGAAAAGCGGTCTGGAATTTGGCACGTAAATGAAAACAGGGAAGTCTAGATGTAAAACTGGGATTATATTAGACATACACTAAAGTATGCTGTAACAAAACTGCAACAGTGTGGAAGATATATATTTAAAATTAAATATATCACAGAAATGATTCTAGATATCTGCTTTTTGCAAGAGAACAGTACACCACTACAGCAAAAAAGACAATTCTGACATTTGTGCATAACATAATCATTCATATAAAGAGATGGTCTAGTGTTAAAACAGACAAACAGTCTGAATCTCATGGTTGATCTGCCACAACTCAACCATGAAAAAGAAAGCAGAAGCTGTGAGTGATCAGTGCTGCAGTCCTGAAGAGAGGGGTTTTTGTACGGCTGCTTGGTTTGATTGCATCACTGTGGGTCTCGAGCACAGTAATACAGGGCAGAGTCTTCAGTCTTCAGGCTGTTCATTTGTAAATACAGCATGCTGTTGGAATTGTCTCTGGAGATGGTGAATCTTCCCTGGACAGACGGGGCATAGCTTGTACTACTACCAGCATAGCTAATGTAAGCCACCCATTCCAGACCCTTTCCAGGAGCTTGTCGAACCCAGCCCATGGAGTAGCTGCTGAATGTGAATCCAGAGGCTTTACAGGACAGTTTATGGGACCCTCCAGGCTTTGCAACTCCTGCTCCGGACTCAGTCAACACTACATCAGACCGGACACCTTGAAGAAAAAAGCAAACAACGTACAGTAACTACTGCTAAAACATCAAGTAATATACAGAATCAATGCAGGCTAATTTCCACAAGTGTCACATACTTACTTGATAGAGCTGTCATTATTATACAGAGAGCTGTTAAAATCCCCATTGTACTGCAGTATTGTGCTTATTGAAAGAAGAAAGTGTTGTAACCAGCAGACAGGCTACCTCTCCTCCTGCTCCTATCTGCACTGCAGCAGAGTTAAATAGGAAGTGAAGCCCTGGACATTTGCATACGTTTCTGTGCATTATTTAAAGCAGCTTGTTTATATTGCTGACTCCCAGAATCACTGCACACTGGAATCCCTCGACTATGATAGAGGGGCTGGGGAAATGTGTCAAACAAATCTTATTATTCTCATCCACTCAAGTCATGTGTTTCACCATTGATCATTTCTCATTCATAATCAGGACCTTGAGTATTTCAAAGAGGGATTTTCTCATCTTTAATTGAGTCCCATGTGTCAATTTAGACTCAGCCTAGACTGTGTATTGAGCACTAATAGAACAATCAGCCCATTAGCACAGATTATCAGCAAACAACTGGGCCCTGATTGATTCACACAGATCATTGTTTAAAGGGTAGCTGGCACAGTCATCGTGCTTTAAATACACACCCCTTAATGATTTTAGGAAAGAAGCTTTTTGCAATATTTCTTTGGAGAATTCACAGGTAAACTGTTTTAATTCCATCTCCTTCATCCTGCTTGTAAGAGATCTGGAGAAATGTGTTCAACGCAGATATTCCATGCATAAATACATGCTGCGCAAACGCAGTCTTCCACACATCCATGCTGCACTGAGCTGATGAGGTGGGTGAGTGTGAATCTGTTCTGCAGGGAAGCACAGCAGGCTGGTCTCACTGTTACTCTGGAGCTCAGTAATACACAGCCTGCAGTGTTTTCACATTGAACTGTGATCTGTTCCAGCGCTGCCATTCTGAGGGAGACACTGCCATCTGCTGTCAGAAGAAGAGAACTGCAGTGTCTGGAGGTGCTTCAATCACACTCACCAAACTCTCAAAAGACTCAAACCATTTGCAATGTTGCGTTTGTAAATGACAATGATAAGATCTACATGTTACCGTATTTCTGTACGGGGAAAAACTTTACATTAAGATGTACACATTCAGTACATTGTAACGATGAATGATAACATTGTAATCATGTGTAAGTACCCATGTATTTACTATGTAACTTCTATGTGATGTGGAGTAATGTTGACTGGACACCAAGAAGTGACCCAACACTGCTTTTACTGAAGACCTGCCCAGCTGGACTGGAACCCAGACCCCCAGAGGAATGAAAGGCTGGTGTAGTTAGCAACACAGAATCATGGATTGTGTTCAGTCTTCCCTTTATATTACAGTATAATGCAATGTTTTATTTTCCACATTTCCACCTAAGTATATTAGAACTACTATGGCTGTTGCAGTGTATTTGCAATGGGAAGGATAGAAGAAACCAAGGGGCTTATTTGCTAGGAAGAAACCACAGCTGGGTTTGAATAAAGAATTGAACAGCAGCAGAGAATTCCCCTTGATTGGTTCAAGCCCTTGTGTGCAGTATGGAGGGAACGCAGTGAGAACTACAGAGAGGTGGCTGATGCAATCCAGGGTTATTCCTCAGTGCTGTCAACTGCAGTAAAACATCCAGCTGTGTCTTATCCCAGCACATTACAAGCACATCAAATCAAGCCCCAAGTCCTTGTATTTGGGATGGAGTGTTTGTGTTGAGTCCCTGAACAATCCTGTCTCTACACAAACTGAAAGCATGTCAAACACAGCCCCAGCAGAGCTGCATTGTATCCATTTAGCATGGATTGCACTCTGCAGCATGGCAGGGCACTCCTGTGCATGCCGACAGTCTGCTTCAGTATTGCTGCACAATTTCTGAATTTGTTTGGAAGATATGGATAAATAGTTGGTCTCTCTATTGGCAGTGTGAGCAGAGCTCTTCAAACTGAGGGTTCATTTTGTCAGCTTCTGTTGTGTTTGTTTATGAACTTCAGGCAGAACAGATTGAATTTCCTTCCTTCTCTCTTCATAACCCATGTGTGCTTTCTATTCTTGTATCATCACAGATAAGGGGGACTGGGGAGTCATATAGATTTTGTCCAGCTGATTGTTTGCATGTCTGGGGAGTTGCCACTTTTGTTTTCTTCGAAATTCACAGAGTGGTTTTCTAACAGACAAACAGTCTGAATCTCGTGGTTGATCTGGCACAACTCAACCATTAAAAAGAAAGCAGAAGCTGTGAGTGATCAGTGCTGCAGTCCTGAAGAGAGGGTTTTTTGTACGGCTGCTTGGTTTGATTGCATCACTGTGAGTCTCGAGCACAGTAATACAGGGCAGAGTCTTCAGTCTTCAGGCTGTTCATTTGTAAATACAGCATGCTGTTGGAATTGTCTCTGGAGATGGTGAATCTTCCCTGGACAGATGTGGCATAGTATGTACCACTGCCGTCACTGCTTATAGTAGACACCCATTCCAGACCCTTTCCAGGAGCTTGTCGAACCCAGTGCATGTAGTAGCTGCTGAATGTGAATCCAGAGGCTTTACAGGACAGTTTATTGGACCCTCCAGGCTTTGCAACTCCTGCTCCGGACTCAGTCAACACTACATCAGACCGGACACCTTGAAGAAAAAAGCAAACAACGTACAGTAACTACTGCTAAAACATCAAGTAATATACAGAATCAATGCAGGCTAATTTCCACAAGTGTCACATACTTACTTGATAGAGCTGTCATTATTATACAGAGAGCTGTTAAAATCCCCATTGTACTGCAGTATTGTGCTTATTGAAAGAAGAAAGTGTTGTACCCAGCAGACAGGCTACCTCTCCTCCTGCTCCTATCTGCACTGCAGCAGAGTTAAATAGGAAGTGAAGCCCTGGACATTTGCATACGTTTCTGTGCATTATTTAAAGCAGCTTGTTTATATTGCTGACTCCCAGAATCACTGCACACTGGAATCCCTCGACTATGATAGAGGGGCTGGGGAAATCCACAACCTTGGAACAGTGCTGATCAGCGGCTTTTTAAACACAACATTATGTTCATATTTTAGAGAAAGAAAAGGGTAGATAGTTGGGTTTTTTGTTTGGGGTATTTTTAACAATATCCAACCATAAAATGTTTCCAATAAACCCTAAATGATTCTTGATTTCTCTGTGTCCTACGAAGCTGCTGAGGTGGTGAAGTGTGACTGTGTTTTGCAGGCAGAACAGCAGGCTGATCTCACTGTTACTGTGAAGCTCAGTAATGCGCATGTGTCAGATCTTTATACTGTTACAGTGCTGCCATTCTGTGTGAGACACTGCCATCTAGTGTCAGGAAATGAGAAGTGCTGCATGTAAAGCAACAGCACTCAATGAGAAGGAAAGAGACAATGCGCTGGTACAGCAGTCTCCAGATTGCAGGCTGTTCATTTGCAGCTACACCAGGGAGGAGGAGCAGTCTGTGGAAATCCTGAGCAAACTAATACTGGAGTTACTAGAGCTTTGTATCGAGTGAAAGAGCTTAAAACAAGACAAAACAAGATAACTCAATATCTCAGCGTCCGAGAACAGAGAATTGTCCATCAGTGTGGTGCCATTGCAGAAATAAATGCAGACATATTTAACAATGTTATCGTAAAATACCAATATTATATAAATAAGTCACGTTATAATATGAAACATTCCTGAAGTAACTCTTTCTGCTTCTTTTTCTGTCATATAAATTGACAAAACTTGTCATAGAAATGTTCTCCCAGCCTGTCTTCATTATTGTTTTGCTCA
>NW_024475249.1:0-6000 GCF_017654505.1 Polyodon spathula
AACTCCCTCTTCACAGTGCTCGCCTCAGTTAGCAAACGTTCGAGGCGAACAGGCCAGAACCAGAACCAAATTTAAAACCGTTCTCGAACCTTCTCCTAGTAGAACCGCTTCCCAACTCAGTGCGAGCCTCCCGCTCAGCTGGGCGCTTAGCAACGCGACTCCTAGATCCAGACACGCTGCAATTTATTTTAGTTTCGCTTGAGCTGAAAGGTTTTTTTTTTGGTGTAAAAATTGTACTGTAAATGTGTTTTATCATGACATTTACACAAATAGGCATGTCAAGTTTATACTTTTATGTCACGAATATTGCACATGGTTATATTATTATAATATTAAATGTATTATTTATTATTATTATTATTATTATTATTATTATTATTATTATCACTTCCTTGCAGCCACTAATAAGTTAATATCGCTATTCCTTTTCTATTAATTAATAATAAATCGCATAGCGTGTTCTTACTCTCCCAATCAAACCCGTAGCGCTGCTCAGTGTTCAATGAGGTCTGTTCGGAGGCAGTATAGTGAGCTGCTCATCAGTGTTCAATGAGGTCTGTTCGGAGGCAGTATAGTGAGCAGCTCATCAGTGTTCAATGCGGTCTGTTCGGAGGCAGTATAGTGAGCAGCTCATCAGTGTTCAATGCGGTCTGTTCGGAGGCAGTATAGTGAGCAGCTCATCAGTGTTCAATGCGGTCTGTTCGGAGGCAGTATAGTGAGCAGCTCATCAGTGTTCAATGCGGTCTGTTCGGAGGCAGTATAGTGAGCAGCTCATCAGTGTTCAATGCGGTCTGTTCGGAGGCAGTATAGTGAGCAGCTCATCAGTGTTCAATGCGGTCTGTTCGGAGGCAGTATAGTGAGCAGCTCATCAGTGTTCAATGCGGTCTGTTCGGAGGCAGTATAGTGAGCAGCTCATCAGTGTTCAATGCGGTCTGTTCGGAGGCAGTATAGTGAGCAGCTCATCAGTGTTCAATGCGGTCTGTTCGGAGGCAGTATAGTGAGCAGCTCATCAGTGTTCAATGCGGTCTGTTCGGAGGCAGTATAGTGAGCTGCTCATCAGTGTTCAATGCGGTCTGTTCGGAGGCAGTATAGTGAGCTGCTCATCAGTGTTCAATGCGGTCTGTTCGGAGGCAGTATAGTGAGCAGCTCATCAGTGTTCAATGCGGTCTGTTCGGAGGCAGTATAGTGAGCAGCTCATCAGTGTTCAATGCGGTCTGTTCGGAGGCAGTATAGTGAGCAGCTCATCAGTGTTCAATGCGGTCTGTTCGGAGGCAGTATAGTGAGCAGCTCATCAGTGTTCAATGCGGTCTGTTCGGAGGCAGTATAGTGAGCAGCTCATCAGTGTTCAATGCGGTCTGTTCGGAGGCAGTATAGTGAGCAGCTCATCAGTGTTCAATGCGGTCTGTTCAGAGGCTCATCAGTGTTCAATGCGGTCTGTTAGTGAGCAGCTCATCAGTGTTCAATGCGGTCTGTTCGGAGGCAGTATAGTGAGCTGCTCATCAGTGTTCAATGCGGTCTGTTCGGAGGCAGTATAGTGAGCAGCTCATCAGTGTTCAATGCGGTCTGTTCGGAGGCAGTATAGTGAGCAGCTCATCAGTGTTCAATGCGGTCTGTTCGGAGGCAGTATAGTGAGCTGCTCATCAGTGTTCAATGCGGTCTGTTCGGAGGCAGTATAGTGAGCAGCTCATCAGTGTTCAATGCGGTCTGTTCGGAGGCAGTATAGTGAGCAGCTCATCAGTGTTCAATGCGGTCTGTTCGGAGGCAGTATAGTGATCAGCTCATCAGTGTTCAATGAGGTCTGTTCGGAGGCAGTATAGTGATCAGCTCATCAGTGTTCAATGCGGTTCTGTTCGGAGGCAGTATAGTGAGCAGCTCATCAGTGTTCAATGCGGTCTGTTCGGAGGCAGTATGGGGAGTGAGCAGCTCATCAGTGTTCAATGCTATTTCTGTTCGGAGGCAGTATAGTCCATTTGTGCTCTGGTCAGTGTTCAATGCGGTCTGTTCGGAGGCAGTATAGTGAGCAGCTCATCAGTGTTCAATGCGGTCTGTTCGGAGGCAGTATAGTGAGCTGCTCATCAGTGTTCAATGCGGTCTGTTCGGAGGCAGTATAGTGAGCAGCTCATCAGTGTTCAATGCGGTCTGTTCGGAGGCAGTATAGTGATGAGGTCTTACTAATGCAGTTAACATTACTTCCCTTGATTTAAATTCAACACTGCTCATCAGTGTTCAATGCGGTCTGTTCGGAGGCAGTATAGTGAGCAGCTCATCAGTGTTCAACTGCGGTCTGTTCGGAGGCAGTATATTTGAATAGCTCATCAGTGTTCAATGAGGCAGTATAGTGAGCAGCTCATCAATGTTCAATGCCCAGTTCTGAATCTGTTCGGAGGCAGTATAGTGAGCTGCTCATCAGTGTTCAATGCGGTCTGTTCGGAGGCAGTATAGTGAGTTTGCTTCATCAGAATCTGTTCAATGTAGATTCTGTTCGGAGGCAGTATAGTGAGCTGTGCTCATCAGTGGTTCAATGCGGTCTGTTCGGAGGCAGTATAGTGAGCAGCTCATCAGTGTTCAATGCGGTCTGTTCGGAGGCAGTATAGTCCATGCTCATCAGTGTTCAATGCGGTCTGTTCGGAGGCAGTATTTTGAGCAGACTTTGTCAAAAGCTTTCTGGAAATTAAATAAACCATGTCATATGCTGTTCAATTATCCAGTATAGTGAGCAGCTCATCAGTGTTCAATGCGGTCTGTTCGGAGGCAGTATCCCAGTGAGCTGCTCATCAGTGTTCAATTTGGTCTGTTCGGAGTTTTGTTCGGAGGCAGTATAGTGAGCAGCTCATCAGTGTTCAATGCGGTCTGTTCGGAGGCAGTATAGTGAGCAGCTCATCAGTGTTCAATGCGGTCTGTTCGGAGGCTGTGTCAAGAGACTGCTGCATCATCTTGGTTCGGTTTGTAAATCTGTTCGGAGGCAGTACTAGTGAGCAGCTCATCAGTGTTCAATGCGGTCTGTTCGGAGGCAGTATAGTGAGCTGCTCATCAGTTATGTTAAAGTCTGTTAAAAGGATAGTATAGTGACATGTGGCTCATCAGTGTTCAATCCGGTCTAAAAACTTGAGGCAGTATATTGAGCAGCTCATCAGTGTTCAATGCGGTCTGTTCGGAGGCAGTATAGTGAGCAGCTCATCAGTGTTCAATGCTGGTCTGTTCGGAAACAGTATGGAATTGAGGCTCATCAATGTTCAATATTTCTCTCTTGGAGCTAACTTCCTTTTTGAGTTTTGAGTTCTGTGCTCATCAGTGTTCAATGCGGTCTGTTCGGAGGCAGTATAGTGCCTTTTTTCGCTCATATTTTGTTCAATTGATCTATTAAACCATTTTGGCAGTATAGTGAGCAGCTCATCTTCAGTGTTCAATGTTTTCTGTTCGGAGGCAGTATAGTGAGCAGCTCATCAGTGTTCAATGGGTGTTTTCTGTATTTTACTCCAAGTACTTCTGTGAGTTTCAGCCATCAGTGTTGCTTTTCTAAAATTGTAAACCTTAGTCTTTCGTCTTTAGTTTAGGATTTAAAAAACACTTCAAATGAGACCATGTTCTGTTCTGAGTTTAGTGAGCAGCTCCTCAGTTTTAGTTATTCTGTCTTTGTTATTTGAAAAGACTAAATCAAGTGAGCCTCCCCTCTAGTGGGTGTTCAAATGTGTTCTGAAGGAGGCAGTATAGTGAGCATTTCTATTTCATCAGTCGTTCACCCACGGTCTTTTCGGAGGCAGTATGGGGGAGTTGAAATCATCCATGTTCAATGGCTTCTCCTTTGCTACACACATTTCTAATGTCATTGTATAACAGTGTGCTCAATGTCTGAATCTGTCTTAGCAGCTCCTATTATTAGCCTTTTGAAGCTGTTATTCTCAGTTTTATGTTCAATGTCCAGGTTTCTGGGCTTCAAGAGGCTTAGTATAGCACTGCCCCTCTTTCCTATAGTGGCAGTGCTCATTATATTGTTCAATCTCGGATAACCACGTTTCTGTTCCTATCACATCATAGTTACCTGTTAGTCAGTAGCTTCAAGTTCTAGAATTTTGTTCTGATACTTCTAGCATAGTGAAATACATTTAATGGTTGTCTTACCTGAGTTCGTTGTTCTTGTTTTGATGCAGTCTCCCTTCAGTTTGTTTGTTGATTTCTCCCCCCTTCCTTTCTAGTTTAAATGCTTGAACCTGCTCGAGGATCTTTTCTCCAAGTAGACTGTTCCCTTGTTATTTAAATGCAGTCCATCCCGTCTATACAGATAGTCCTCGTTGTAGAAAGTGGTCCAATGATCAAGATAGGTGAAGCCTTCCCGTGTGCACCACGTCTTCAACCATCTGTTTTGATTTATTATTTCCAGCTGTCCATATGGTCCTTTGCAAGGTGCGGTAGTATACCAGAAAATACCATAGTTTTGAGCAGCTCTTTTAATTTCCTTCCTAGCTCTCTGAATTTGTTTTGCAGGGATTTTGGTCAGTCTCTTCCAATGTTGTTTGTATGCGATGTGGACGACTACTACCGGGTCGTCTCCTGTTAGTTCTAGGAGCCTGTCCACGTTCTCAGTGATGTGCTTGACCGAGGCTCCCGGAAGGCAGCACACTGTTGTAGTAAGGGGTCCAAACTGCGTTGAACTTGCTGTGTTTCTCAATATGGAGTCCCCAACAATCATGACCTCCCTTCTTTTTACTGTCTTGTCACCACTGTCAATAGGGTCCTGGATGTTGTTCCGGATTCTCTTGTTGTTGGTTCTGCTCATCACAATTCTGAAGTGACTCAAATCTGTTGGTTGTTTTGATTTCTGGTGGTGTATACGAAGTTTCTTTTTTTCCCTGCTTCTGCCTACCTGAACCCAGCTGTTCTGACCTTCTATCTCCCTGGTGGCTTTCATTCTGTTAGGGGTGATGCAGACTTCCATGAATTGTGGGTGTTCAGTTCCTCAAGATCCTGTTGCTGTCTCACTTCTTCCAGCTCCAATTTCTAGCATGCTTACTAGTTTATGCAAATCCTGGAGTGCGCGGCTCATACGCACACTTGGTTCAGCTGCTGGGTTTTCTGATTTCCCGGATCAAGCAGTATAGATGAGCTGCTCATCAGTGTTCAATTTTTTTCTTTTCGGAGGCAGTATAGTGAGTTGCTCATCAGTGTTCACCTGCTTTCAAACTGCGGAACTGCTCAGTACTAGTGAGCTGTACTTCTCCCATCGCAGTGCTTCAATGCTGTCTGTTGGGAGACAGTATAGTTGAGCTGCGTTCATCTGCTGTGCTGTCGGCTCCTGTTCTCGCCCGTGTCTAGTGGCAGCTGAATTTGTTCAATGCAGCTGCTCCGAGGCAGCTTGTTTGTTATCACAAAAACTCACGCGGCTGCTGCTGTGATGCTGTTTTCTGATTAAAGCTCAAGATCAATTTCTCCTTTCTGCTTCGAAACTGCTCTGTACTTTTCCACGCCTGTACTTCTCCCACTCGCTGTCGCTTCCAAATAAACCCACCCTGATTACTCCCCTTAGCAGCAGCTGGGATTCTCAGTAGGGAGGACCATGAAAAAGTGTTTTAGCTTTTAGCCGAGATGTTTTGTGTCATGAAGAAAGTTCTCAGTTACACCTGGGGAGGGGAAAAACTCAGCATCAGCGCATTTACAGTTTGAATTTTCCTGTAGAAAGTGTGCTCTAGTGCTCTAACAGACAAACAGTCTGAATCTCATGGTTGATCTGCGACAACTCAACCATGAAAAAGAAAGCAGAAGCTGTGAGTGATCAGTGCTGCAGTCCTGAAGAGAGGGGTTTTTGTACGGCTGATTGGTTTGATTGCATCACTGTGGGCCATCGAGCACAGTAATACAGGGCAGAGTCTTCAGTCTTCAGGCTGTTCATTTGTAAATACAGCATGCTGTTGGAATTGTCTCTGGAGATGGTGAATCTTCCCTGGACAGACGAGGCATAGCTTGTACTACTACCAGCAGTATAAATCCAAGCCACCCATTCCAGAC
>NW_024475250.1:0-2322 GCF_017654505.1 Polyodon spathula
CCTTTCCAGGAGCTTGTCGAACCCAGCCCATGTCGTAGCTGCTGAAAGTGAATCCAGAGGCTTTACAGGACAGTTTATGGGACCCTCCAGGCTTTGCAACTCCTGCTCCGGACTCAGTCAACACTACATCAGACCGGACACCTTGAGGAAAAAAGCAAACAACGTACAGTAACTACTGCTAAAACATCAAATAATATACAGAATCAGTGCAGGCTAATTTCTACAAATGTCACACACTTACTTGATAGAGCTGTCACTATTATACAGAGAGCTGTTAAAATCCCCATTGTACTGCAGTATTGTGCTTATTGAAAGAAGAAAGTGTTGTAACCAGCAGACAGGCTACCTCTCCTCCTGCTCCTATCTGCACTGCAGCAGAGTTAAATAGGAAGTGAAGCCCTGGACATTTGCATACGTTTCTGTGCATTATTTAAAGCAGCTTGTTTATATTGCTGTCCCCCAGAATCACTGCACACTGGAATCCCTCGACTATGATAGAGGGGCTGGGGAAATCCACAACCTTGGAACAGTGCTGATCAGCGGCATTTTAAACACAAACATTATATTCATATTTTGGTGATAAAAAATAGATCGAAAAAGAGGGGAGATAGTTGGGTTTTTTGTTTGCTGTATTTTTAACAATATCCAGCTGTAAACTGTTTCCAATAAACCCTAAATGCTTCTTGACTTCTCTGTGTCCTATGAAGCTGCTGAGGTGGTGAAGTGAGACTGTGTTTTGCAGGCAGAACAGCAGACTGATCTCACTGTTACTGTGAAGCTCAGTAATGCACATGTGTCAGATCTTTATACTGTTACAGTGCTGCCATTTTGTCGGAGACACTGCCATCTAGTGTCAGGAAATGAGAAAAGCAAGCTTGGCAATACTGTGCCCAAGACAAAACATCCCAGCTGGTTCCATTCTCTATGTGCTTAGCATGGATCGCACTCTGTAATCAGGGATGAATCCACTACACATATATGCATCAATAGTGTTGTGAATAAGTGTGGGGAGATTGGGATGAATAGCTGCTTCTTATTGGCAGTGTGAGCAGCTCAGATTTACTGACTCAGTGAAGGTACAAAGCAGGTTTATTTCCAGGTAACTGCAGTCCATCATTGTGATGCTTTTCACCCAATGGCATCATTAACTACTCTGGGTTATGGTTAGGGTTAGGGACCGGTTTCATTATATATATCGTGCAAAGACATTTGACGCATTAAGTACATTGTAACTACCCTTGTAATGATGAGTAAGGGCTCATGTATTTACTGACTGACTCCTCTGTAAATACACAGTCATTAGAGTCACTTTGTGGAAAGTTTTCCACTGAGTTGTGTGCTTGTTTTTGTGACGTGGACTAATGTTCACTGGGCACCTAGAAATGACCAAACAGATTGGAGTGGAGTCCGGACCAGCTGGACTGGAACCCAGGCCCCCAGAAGTATGAAAGGTGGATCGGTCAGCAACACAGAATCGTGGATTGTGCTGAATCTTCCCTTTATATAACAGGACAATGCAAAGTGTCTTTTCCACAATTCCACCTAAATGTATTATAGTTGCCATGACTATTGAAAGTGAGTGTAACGTTGTGAACAATATCGGGGTCAATGTAGGCTTTGTGTTTCTTTGAACTTCTTCCTATAATAAGCTGGGAAAGTGCAGAAGTGGGAGCAATAGGAATACCATTTGAATTGAGGAGGAGTTGTGTGGTTAACGCTGCACACAGATATTTGAGCCTGTATGTCAGATACATGAAATCCAATGATATCATGTTACTTCATCTTCTGAACTTTGATTCATGTTCTAAGGGTTACTCTTAAATGAATTGACGATCCAGTTTATGGTAAATTCACTTAGAAACTCATCTCTCAGCTGAGCAGAATATCCCAAAAACTGGTCTGAATTGAAAAATGCAAAGCGGTCTGGAATTTGGCACGTAAATGAAAACAGGGAAGTCTAGATGTAAAACTGGGATTATATTAGACATACACTAATGTACGCTGTAACAAAACTGCAACAGTGTGGAAGATATATATTTAAAATTAAAATATATCACAGAAATGATTCTAGATATCTGCTTTTTGCAAGAGAACAGTACACCACTACAGCAAAAAAGACAATTCTGACATTTGTGCATAACATAATCATTCATATAAAGAGATGGTCTAGTGTTAAAACAGACAAACAGTCTGAATCTGATGGTTGATCTGCGACAACTCAACCATGAAAAAGAAAGCAGAAGCTGGGAGTGATCAGTGCTGCAGTCCTGAAGAGAGGGGTTTTTGTACGGCTCCTTGGTTTGATTGCATCACTGTGGGTCT
>NW_024475251.1:0-3292 GCF_017654505.1 Polyodon spathula
CGAGCACAGTAATACAGGGCAGAGTCTTCAATCTTCAGGCTGTTCATTTGTAAATACAGCATGCTGTTGGAATTGTCTCTGGAGATGGTGAATCTTCCCTGGACAGACTGGGCATAGTATGTATAACTACCACCACTGCTGCTAATCTCAGCCACCCATTCCAGACCCTTTCCAGGAGCTTGTCGAACCCAGCCCATGTAGTAGCTGCTGAATGTGAATCCAGAGGCTTTACAGGACAGTTTATGGGACCCTCCAGGCTTTGCAACTCCTGCTCCGGACTCAGTCAACACTACATCAGACCGGACACCTTGAGGAAAAAAGCAAACAACGTACAGTAACTACTGCTAAAACATCAAGTAATATACAGAATCAATGCAGGCTAATTTCCACAAGTGTCACACACTTACTTGATAGAGCTGT
The DNA here is from genome assembly GCF_017654505.1 of Polyodon spathula. NCBI lineage: Eukaryota > Metazoa > Chordata > Actinopteri > Acipenseriformes > Polyodontidae > Polyodon > Polyodon spathula. The sequence goes on from NW_024475251.1 coordinate 421, forward strand.
CATTATTATACAGAGAGCTGTTAAAATCCCCATTGTACTGCAGTATTGTGCTTATTGAAAGAAGAAAGTGTTGTAACCAGCAGACAGGCTACCTCTCCTCCTGCTCCTATCTGCACTGCAGCAGAGTTAAATAGGAAGTGAAGCCCTGAACATTTGCATACGTTTCTGTACATTATTTAAAGCAGCTTGTTTATATTGCTGACCCCCAGAATCACTGCACACTGGAATCCCTCGACTATGATAGAGGGGCTGGGGAAATCCACAACCTTGGAACAGTGCTGATCAGCGGCATTTTAAACACAAACATTATGTTCATATTTTAGAGAAAGAAAATAGATTGAAAGAGACGAGGAGATAGTTGGGCTTTTTGTTTGCTGTATTTTTAACACTATCCAGTCGTAGTCTGTTTCCAATAAACCCTAAATGCTTCTTGACTTCTCTGTGTCCTACGAAGCTGCTGAGGTGGTGAAGTGTGACTGTGGCTTGTTTGAAAGTCTCTGTCAGACTGTGACTCTGAGACCTTCTAGCACTGACCTTGAAATGCTTTGTCTGACAGGAGACCACCAGTGGATATAATTGGAGATGCAGTACAATCACTGACACTAAAGAATGAACTGACTGCGCGGACATGAGAACATGAGACAGTTACAAACAAGAGGAGTCCGTTCAACCCACCAGCGCTCGTCCGGTTCTAGGAACGGATTGATCTCGTAACTATTTCCATCCCCTCACCTTCTCTGTGTGAAGAGTGAGTCTCCTTCAACAACATGACTACATAACCCATTCCATCCCCTCACCACTCTCTGTGTGAAGAAGAGACTCCTTCAGCAAAATGACTAGGCAGCGCATTCCATCCTCTCACCCCTCTCTGTGCATTCAAATGACTCTGTGCTTTTTTCATATAAAATAGCAAACACTTCAATGCATCATTAGGCAACAATTGTGTAGAGGAGGGGCATTGAAGAGTCTGTGAATAAACAGTTCCTCGTGTAATAAATACTGATGAGACACAAACACACAATCCAATTCTGGATCTGACTGCTTCAATATAGATGCTTCACTTTAGACTGACATGTCCCTTAGAAATAAAGTAGTATACTGCAAGTATACCTGGGTCCAAATATTCATGGTGTAGTATACTATTAGTACTAGTAGGCTATACTGTTTTCTATTCCTGTTTTCTAAGGGGCTCTCTATTCATTAGACAGACAGATTGGAAGAGATTTGAGCCCAATGATTTCTGGGGTTTGGGTCTCTTCTTTTCCTCGTAAAGAGAGGTGAGGATTGTTACTGAGGTGGAATAAAATCCTTCACACGAAAGAATAAGCTGACTGCCCGGACGTGTTGATTATAAAGGAGGGAGGTTGCTCATTGTTGCTCACAGACATCAGTGGAAATAACAGTTTGACTTGTTAATGAGAGCATAACCTTTTTATAGATCATTCTTTTAAGACACATCTGAACCTTGCCTTTGAAGACACCGCCACCTACTGCCAGACAATGGAACTGCAGTCCATCACATGTGTCCATAAAGATTGCACTCTGGGATTTTGGAGGACTCCACTGTACATGTCAATAGTGTGTTCTGGTATTTTCTATCTTAGTGGCTCCACCTATTTTAATACTTCCCTCCACCAAGTATTGGCATATAAACCAAACCTGATTAATCCCATTAGCAGCAGCTGGGATTCTCAGTAGGGAGGACCATGAAAAAGTGTTTTAGCTTTTAGCCGAGATGTTTTGTGTCATGAAGAAAGTTCTCAATTACATCTGGTGGGGGTGGGGGCAATCTCAGCATCAGCGCATCTGGGGAGTTTACAGTTTGAATTTTCCTGTAGAAAGTGTGGTCTGGTGTTCTAACAGACAAAAAGTCTGAATCTCATGGATGATCTGCCACAACTCAACCATGAAAAAGAAAGCAGAAGCTGTGAGTGATCAGTGCTGCAGTCCTGAAGAGAGGGGTTTTTGTACGGCTGCTTGGTTTGATTGCATCACTGTGAGCCTCGAGCACAGTAATACAGGGCAGAGTCTTCAGTCTTCAGGCTGTTCATTTGTAAATACAGCATGCTGTTGGAATCGTCTCTGGAGATGGTGAATCTTCCCTGGACAGACGGGGCATAGCTTGTACTACTACCAGCAGCACTGCTGCTAATGTAGCCCACCCATTCCAGACCCTTTCCAGGAGCTTGTCGAACCCAGCCCATCCAGTTGCTGCTGAATGTGAATCCAGAGGCTTTACAGGACAGTTTATGGGACCCTCCAGGCTTTGCAACTCCTGCTCTGGACTCAGTCAACATTACATCAGAGCGGACACCTTGAGGAAAAAAGCAAACAACGTACAGTAACTACTGCTAAAACATCAAGTAATATACAGAATCAATGCAGGCTAATTTCCACAAGTGTCACATACTTACTTGATAGAGCTGTCATTATTATACAGAGAGCTGTTAAAATCCCCATTGTACTGCAGTATTGTGCTTATTGAAAGAAGAAAGTGTTGTAACCAGCAGACAGGCTACCTCTCCTCCTGCTCCTATCTGCACTGCAGCAGAGTTAAATAGGAAGTGAAGCCCTGGACATTTGCATACGTTTCTGTGTATTATTTAAAGCAGCTTGTTTATATTGCTGACTCCCAGAATCACTGCACACTGGAATCCCTCGACTATGAGAGAGGGGCTGGAGAAATGTTTCAAACAAATCTTATTATTCTCATCCACTCAAGTCATGTGTTTTATGATTGATCATTTCTCATTCATAATCAGGACCTTGAGTATTTGAAGGAGGGATTTTCTCATCTTTAATTGAGTCCCATGTGTCAATTTATACTCAGCCTAGACTGTGTATTGAGCACTAATAGAACAATTAGCCCATT
>NW_024475252.1:0-12804 GCF_017654505.1 Polyodon spathula
TTTAATGCCAAAGCCATCTCAATTAGCCCCCAGTGTGCTGGCCTGAGTGGGTGGTCTGCAGTGTCAAACACTGCAGTAACACATCCGTTACTGTACTTATCTCTCTGAATAACCATGGATGCAAAGGGATACACATTCAAACAGGATTGTCCTATCAGCTGATGCAAACTTGTTGCAACTGTGATCATGTGTACATAAGACTGAGATCAAAAGCACCGATTACAGGAACAAGCGAAGCACATTGTGGTTATTCTGAAAGTCATGAACTGACTGGGAATTGTGCCCAAAGATCCACCTTTTGTTCTATATTATTAAGGCAACAAAACTTTGACCATCCCTTTAGAACTTCCAGAATACTGTATCCCTGCATCCTTGCATTCTGCATGAATCCTGCATTGCGCATGAGGTAGCTTCCCGGGATTGTTAGTTCACATGAATAAGGGCTGGGGGAAAGCTATTCTCTATGTAACTGCGTAAGATACTAACTCTGTCTGTGTGTACATATCATTTAATGTTAATGGCAGGGCGTGAACTGCCTAGACCTGCTCTGGCGGTACTTCCTTTACTAGTGTTAGTGCTGTACTGGCTGGAACATGATTAGAGTATTAAGAGTCTCTCCTGCATTGCCAACTATTTTCATATAAATAAGCAAGGGCTTAAAGTTAACAATACCAGCAAACAGAACAGTGGATTTCTTTGTATTCTATCTCATGCTCAGCAGCTATTGCAACAACTTATTCCCCTCAAACGAAATACTATACACAATAAGCCCGCCGACGTTTGTACTATGCAACTGGTCCAAAACTAATATTACTGATCATAATGGTTGGCTGCATAAAAAGTGGAGAATGTGCTCATGACAGTTGTGGGTGGAAGATATCTGGCAGATTAAAAATGACGACATTTCAGAATTTTGGAAGACCAAAATGAGGTCACTCACAGTGTCTGGCACATCTCCAAATAATATATAAAAAGAACAAATGATACTGAGCAGGTAGGATATGAAACATCGAATATTGCAGGGACGTATTATCACATAAGCCGAACGATCTATAATTATTAGCCAGGTTTCCGAACTACGGGGGTCTCCCATTTTACAGACAGATCAGCACTCTATAAATAGCTTATGAAACCAGATCAAGTGTGCCTTGGTTTTACAGCATGTATAGTGAGATAACTACAGTAAAGAGGAAGAGCGATGCAATTGTTTAATGCGCCTGTGCAAAGCACCATTGTGATAAGGCATGGCATGAGCACTGCGCGCTATTAAAATGCAAAGTAATGCAAAACTGCACGTTCCACCGGATGACTCAGTAGCTTGTGCAGAAGTCGTTCCACTGGGGCGGTGTAACAGAGAGGTGCAACTGTGCAACTCAAGGGCGCTGTTATAGATTAGCGCCGTTCGTAATTCTAAATGTGACACGAATAGAATACAATATTGTGCGTTACCGTAATATCTGAACAGACGTGGTGTTTTAACAGTACGTACGTATAAAGAATAAGACTATATATTACCTAGGAGATCATTCGTTATGTACAGTCGTGTTAAAAGACGTGCACTATGTATTTTAAATTACCGGTCAAAATTTATCTTTTTATATTCACGAAAAGAGTCATATCAGACAACAACTATTACCAATTGCTCAATATAAATGGTCGGCTGGTAGCCAAAATGTTGTAAAAATAGACGAAATAAATTATTTGCAGTTTATTCATATAAAATAAGCCCATTTATAGCACAAAATGCGAAATATAATCTCTGCATTTACGTTGTACAGAGTAAGCCATTCATAAAAAAAAGCATTGTTTGGGGTTCTCGAATTTCAAACGCGAGGTCGGCCACGTCACTTCTTTAAAAAACTGGTCACGAGACACGACGCTGTGTGCAAGAGCAGCAGCTTGTCAGTGAAACGAGCGCCTGTCAGTTTGGTTTATACAGAAGTAGCGTATAATATAACCAAATGCGAACGTCAATCAGACTCACACAAAGAAATATTGTCAATTTAACAACATTGCATAAAACACATAACTTGACAGAGCCATCGTTTTAACAGTGCATGTCAAAAAATAAATAAATAAAAGAGTTTCTTTACCTGAGCAGGTGAGAATTGAATAAGGAGAGCAGCTATCAACTGGATGATTTTCGTAAAAATTCTCATTGCGAGTTTCTCCTCCGAGGAAAGGTGACCGAATCGCTTGAAATCCACCAACTGTAGTTGTGAGGTTAGCCGCTGCAGACGCGACACATTTAAATACAACTGAGCGAGTTTGCTGTGCAAGTCAGTTTTTCCTATATCTCCATTCAGTAAACTTGTGGTAGGAAAGCAATGAGCACATCGTCACGTCCAACATGAAGCTGCTGTAAAAAAATGATTCAGATCACGTCCAGTCAAATTTAAATAATAATACAGAAACACACCGTACTCACAAATCTGTTTTATTTCTCTTTAAAAAAACGACTTGCGTTAACCTCTCCTTTTAAATCCTTTATATCTCTCAATAATTGTTTTTTTCTTGTGAAATATCCTTTCTAAAAAATAAAAATAAATCTGAATATTTCAACGTTTAATGTCGATCCTTCGATGAAACACGGGAATCAGATCTATTCAGAATTTGAAGAAAAAAAAAAGTAACCGATTTATTGTAATCTGTTACTTCTTTCTGTACGGCTACTTAAAAATGGATTGATATTGCAATTAAAATAATTTAAAAAAAAGCAAGCATGTCCTTGGAGAAAATAAAAGAGCAAATGCAATTTAAGCAAACGCTGCGTTGTGTTTGGCGGGGTCCACTGTCTAAGTAATTTGGATATTCCCTCCTGCTTATCCTTCCCTGCGTTCACGGCTCTGTAATTCCTCAGCGATGTTGCATGCCACTAATTTCACTACTACTTCAATTTGAGTAAACTCCTCCCATTGCCTCTCTCGTCTCCCTCGCCACGCGTAGAGAACAGAAAGTCTCACTCTCTCTCTCTCTCTCTCTCTCTGTCTTTCTAGTCTGTGGGCACCTATAAGTGGGTTTCAGTTTACCCTAATAATACTAGGTTAGCTGCTAACGGTGCACTTGTATTTGCATTAGTTTGCGTCACTTGTTTTACATTAGTTTGCAACTTTGTCAAGAAAGCTGTCGATCAGAATCAGAAGTCTAATGTAACACTGGTTATAATTTGTTGCAAACATCTTGCTAACCACACACACACATATACGACTAATAACAGAGTGGGGAAATAATGTTAGCAGGGCAGTTAGTTACGCGTGATGTGATACAGTATGTAGTACTAAAGTATACAGTACTACAGTCGTTTTTTATATTCACTTCAACCACAATGGGATTGTTTTCAATCCCTCCGCTCATGCACGTTATAACGTACGAGGTTTTCCAGTGCAGTACATGGTCTGAGCTGAATGAATGTCAGTTCAGCTCAGAGAGTGCAAGCCTACGATACGATATCGCCGTGTCACTTTAAACTGACCGAGCGCGTAAAGGCATCAGTCAGTCCAGCGGCGCTAGTCCTGCTGCCAAAACGCGGTAATCTACCTCATCACAGGAATGTCTGGCACGCTGTTGGTAACGCTGTGGAAAGCGGGCTGATGAGCGGCGACGACTCTCGCCGATGTGGACAGGCCAAAGGTCTGTACGTCGTGTCCACCCATCACCCACCGAAGAACAAGCATTATTTATTTGTTATTATTATTATCAGTATTATTATTATTATTTATTATATTCATACAAAGTATCACATTATATGCAGTTCAGTGCAAGTACAAGCTGATGCAAGGACCGGTACAATTGCGTGCCGTATAGTCGAGTGTAGTCGAGAGTTGTGAGGTTTATAGGTGCTGTTTGAAGAGGTGTGTCTTGAGGAGGTGCCTGAAGAGGATCAGGGTAAGAATAAATAAGCAAAACCAACTCCTTATCAATTGAGCCCACATGTATAGAGTATCTAGGTCAGTTGGCCGCTTTGGGCAACTGTTGTGGAACGTCATTGCCACAGTGAAGCAGGCGCCACACAAGACTACTACCACTAGTCATAAAGAATAAAGACCCTGACGCTTAGAACTGCTCTTGCCTTACTCACCTACAGTAATATGGCTCTCATTCGTGGACAAGCAAGACACAGTATGAATACCCTGTTTAACCCTACATTTGGAGTGAAATACCCGTTGAGGAATCAAAGTGATGGAAGCCTTTCACAATCGAGTTGCATAAAGCAGCTTGTGTTGCAGAGGTCCCAGCGTCAGTTAAGCAAAGCCCCCGCTGAGTTTATCTGGCGCAGGCCACTTTCAGTTTGCAGTAGCACAGGAATGCGAGTAGAGCATTCCTCCCTAACATCTTCCACATTCTTTCTTTGGTGTCAAATGATACTGAAGTCATCCATTCTGCAGAGACCACACTTAGGACGGGGGTGTTTATAAACATCTCTGCCAACAGGCACCTCCCCACCCCACCCCCTGCCCTAGGATTCACTCTGGGTCACGAGGAATTGGAAATAGGTGCTATGCTGAGCTTTGCTTTGATTGTCTCGGCTGCTCTTTGCAGGGATAAGCTTGAGCCGGCTGTCTAGGGGTTATGCTAAAGATAATTATGTTACTTGTGAATTCTGATCAAAATGAACCCTCAGCCTTGAATTTATTCTGAACCTTTTCACCTCCTACACGTGTGACAAGGAAAATGCCAAGTGCAGAAAACCCTGAGTACTCCATTTCAAATCCTGCTCTGTGGAACTCTTGTTTCGAAAGATTTCAAACCCACCTGCCAGCTGATGCAATTTAAAGTGTCAGCCAAAATAACTGTTTGAATCCCTCTGTAACACACATGGTTTCAAATTAAAATGTACAATTCAGATAGAGTTCCGGAACCAGTAGAACAGGAACACCAATTGGAACATGCGCTCCTATTTTTTAAAATTCTGTGCTACTGGAAGTTGGCCTCACAAACTCACACTCTGGTGCGATAATACAAGGATCAAGGTTTCTCTCAGTGTTACCCCACCCCCCTCTTTCACCTCACAGAACAACAAGAAAAAGAAACTACTTAATGAGTCTGAAAACGTGCTGAGGAAATGAAGGGCTGCACATGCTGTGTGCAACACGTAAACTCAACTCTATCAGCGAACTCGGTGGGAAAGTTTATTTATCATTCCTCACTTTACAGACCCAGACACTGGCTGCACTTGCACATGCTGGCTAATGAAGAGGCACCAGCTTTTTAACACCACAGATATTTACTTATTCAATGCAGAAATGTTTACCCTGCAGTGAATACTGAGGCTCAATGATTTCAGTGTGTGTGTTATATTTCCTGAGGTAAATGCAAATCAAGTGAGCATTAAGATTCTTTACAAAACTATTTACTGAGTCTGACCTTTATAAGATCCCTATTGCCTGTGAATGTAGTTGACTGAAAAATAATAAAAAAGAAAGGGAACCAAAATTAAAATTGAGTGCAGCTTAATATGTCTGACACTCAAATCAAATGCTGAAGAGCAAATCTGCTTTTGTTAAGGGTGTGTTTTATCGTCTAAGTGAGGGGAACTACAGTAGTGCGCAAAGTATTAGAACATCCCATTGCTTTTGTTGTTTTGAGTGGTTGTGCCTATGAAATCAAACTACAATTTAAAAAAAAAAAGGCAAATTAGGAGTCTAAGATGTTTATACGCGGGTGCTTATTGTTTCCATAACACTGATTAATGTCAATTCTCACACCCAGGCATATACATGACAAATCTTGAAGTGTTCTAATGCATTTTCAAACTATATAAAATCAGTAGCAATTTTTTATTTTTTTGCAAATGCTAGCAAAACTACAGTAAAATAAAAGCAAATGTCAATAAGGGCTAAACCAACAGCAGTTAATCCCAGTGACAACACAAGCACAGGGATTGTTTATTCAGAGACCCAGACACACTGCACAGGGCTCTGTTAGGGTTCCTTTCCCAGTGGCTGAGTGATATATGCCTGTTTTTAAAGGTGCAATGTCTGATATGAAGCAATTAGGTCACCCGTTTGTTTTCAGTGCAAACACCTACTGACAAGGTAAGCGATCCTGGAGGAACACAAAGCAGTCATCAGCTGCATCTCTTGGCTGGTTGCCACAGGTATCAACAGCACTGATGTTCAGACTGAGGGTGCAATGGGACTTCTTCTCCCTACTTACATACCCTACGTCTATGTCATATTTAAAAACATACCGCATACCCAATGCTAGGCAATTATATAATATGACTGCAGTGACATTAACACAATCATTGCAAAAACATTGCAGAATATATTTTGCGTCAATTAAAACTTTCATTTATTCAGATAGTGTCCACAGAATAATAAAATCGGAATTAGTGCAAATGACTTGGCACAGCATCAGAGCACTGTATGCATGCAGTTCATTCTGTCTGAGTACTAGATGTTCTTTCAGTGCAATAAATTGAGTGGAATGGTGACATTGTATTATGGTGGGTAACAGAGGCAAGGCTATGTCTAAATCACTTAGGCTGTTGTTTTAGCTGATTTCAATGTGTTTTTTTTTTTTTCTAGTGCTGAGGCAAATGCATCAGTTGTTTTTCAGGTAAGTATCACTGCTAATCTGGAACGTTTACCCTCTTTCGATCAGATTCTCCCAGCACCCAGCACCTCCGAATCCTAGATCCAAGATTCTGTAAGAGAAGGTGTTCCAAACTTATCATGTGATATTCTCAGAAATATGAATGGATAGTAACTGCTTAATGGCCGTTGACAAGTTGACATTTGTTGGTTTATGCCAGGCTACAAGCATAGCTTAGTGTTTGTGTAAAACAAAATTAAAGCATGGTAAGGCAGATTCAAATCCATGGCGGACTGCGGTAAACTGTGTAAAAGCATAGCATAACCAGACACATCATGGGGAAACTGAAAAATGACCATGGTAAACTAATATTTACCATGGCAAAGTTCTGTTCCACTCTGCAATTGAAATGGTGAATTACCCTACAGACCTTGCTCTTCAGATACATGAAAAAGAACGTCAATGACAAAGCTGTCTCATAAGAGTTGTTTTCCGAGTGTTAATAAGTTCTTCAGAAGACCACTGCTGCTTCCAGATAAGTAGCATGGTCAAAAAAAAACATGCAGTGGAAAAGGTCAGAGGGCTGAAAATGAAGAACCGATTCCTGTGCTATTTGTATATCAGCCATATAAATGTGGCTAATGGGTAGCTATCAGCATTAAGCTGCCAAAAAAAAGCACATTTTCCACCCAGTGACTTCCCTTATTTTCCAAGATTACTGGGAATGAGGTAAACAGCTGGATAGCATTAATGGCACCCGTTCATCAGTGTTAGGCAGCAGCAGCAGCAGCCAGATCTGACATGGCCCATGCAAGCCTAGCCATTGCTTCAGCACATCAAGATAATCGCAATAGCTCTGGGAAGTGCCTGCCAATTAACAGGCTCTCTCTCCTTTCTGATTCTAATGGGAGAGTTCCGTACAATTGACACACTTAGCTAGGTTTTGCTTGCATCAGCGTGATATGTGTGAGCAAAGGCATGGTGCGTTCAGAAATAGTACAGCCTAATGATGGTATTCAACTTTGCCAGCCATAATGACACACTTCCCATCAGAAAAGGAGATGACAAAGACTTCAACCAGTCAGTGAGAAGAAACCATGATGTCGTCTTCCAGCATTCATTCTGCTAGTTGCCAGGCACTAATGCTTGCTTTGTGGCGAGTTCCTGGATCAAGATGTTTCAAGATTTTCAGAATGGTGGTCAGTGATCATAGTGGTGTATTTTTGGGCCTGTCAGATGACTTCACAGCGTGGTGCCAAGTCTGTTCTTCTCAGGAACATCATTGAGAAAAAAAACAAAAAACGTTAAATATTGTCACAGCTTCTCCCAATAAAGCTGTCTTAATTACTGGGTCGATATATATTTTCTAAAATGCTTGTTGCACATACTGAATGTTAATATTGATTAAAAAAAACAAAAAAAAACACACATCATAGATAGCTATTGTGTGGATAACAAAGGTGTTTGTAAAATAGAATTGTGGATATTGAAGGTTTCACCCGTTTTATCTGCCTTGACCCTATCTAAGCATAATTCTGTGCATATTAGTATTTCAAGCACTGGCACTGGCACTGGCAAAGCAGAACATTAAGATGCTTTTGACAGTGTTGTTTTCTCCGCTGTGCCAGTGACCTTAACTACTGCATGGAGCTGTGGTCTTTTTCGATGTTATATCTGACTTCCCTATCCATTTCGGCAGAACTCCTTGTAGTTGTATGAAGACAGGCGACATGACTCCTCACCTCAAACCTATGGGTGACGTGTGTTTTGACTATTTGTGCTCTGTCTCGCTCTCTTGGGCTCTTGCTTCTGGCTGCCCACCTGGACACTTTCTTATGGGGGGGTCCGACATTCTTTATCCTTGAGGCTCCAGTTCCTGTTATTGTTTTGACTTGCTTTCCTGATAGCATCCGAAACAAAATGAAAAGGGGGATATTCTCCTGGTCTGACTAGATGCCCTTTAACTATTTAAAAAAGGTTGGTGACGATGGTTGAATCTTGTTTTTTTTAATCTGATGGCGTCAAATCCTGTTGTCTTGCTCCCCCCCCTCCCCCCCACACGCATGTTCATGCAATTCTTTCTGAATCTGAGTCAGTCAACAGGAACTGGCAGGTGTGAGGATGTGTGTCTGAATATCTCACACCTGTGTCCTTTCCGAGCACAGATTGTCAAACCAGCCAGTGGTTTCGGAAGTATAGCCAAGCAATATGTTTTATTTTTCTGCATGTATATTTAGTTTTCTCAATGAGTTCATTCCCAAAAAAAAAAGTGATCTCATTTTTGAGTTACACTTTACTGTTAAGTGTCTCAAATTGCACCTAATTGCGCTCCATTTAAACAGATTGCTGCATAGTAACTATGCAGCTGTTTAATCACAAAATTCACATTTTAGGAAGTTGGTAACACATTTTGTAATTACTGTACATAGTAATTACAGAAGACCGTTAAAGGAGTGATAATCTTTAAATCGCACTGCTTCCTTGCCTTATCACTGCCCCCCCCCCTCCATTTTCTTGCCTTGACATTCATCTTCTTCTTTGCATGCCTCTTAGACTTATTGTTAGCTCTACGTGCTTTAACTGACGTTAGGGCACATGAATAAAGTCCTTGTTTCTTTAGAATTTGTCCCGTGAAGCTTATCTGAGATTCTGGTAAGCTTGTGAGTAAAGGGAAACCGTGGTCAGCTTTTCATTTTTGCAAAAAAAAGAATACATCAGATTGGAATGCTTTTTGTTTAATTAATGATTAATCTAGATCTGTTACAGTGATATACGAAGATAAATGAAGTTAAATGGCTGTTTGTAACAATAATCCCTGCGTTTCTGGTTGTGGCCGGATCAGAATGACCAGCTGTGTTTTCACTTTCTGTGGGAATTGGCATAACGTTTTCACTGGTGTAAGTGCCCTTCTATTAATTGGCAATTAGTAAGCAAGGGCCATATTTTCAAAGAGTTTACTTCGGTCTTAGATGAACTCTTAATTTTACAAAACTAAAAACAAACAACTAAGTAATAATATATTTCAAGTTCTCTTAAGCACCCCTCAATGTGTTTTGTGTCTAATTATGTGACATTAACATGTTTTTTTTTTTTCTGTTATCCTGTCAAAGAAACAGGAGTTAATTAAAGAATGGAGGAAACGCTTTGAAAACAAGGCCCCTGAAGTAGTGAAGTGCTTTTCTTTTTGGTAATTTTTCAACCACAGTTACACAAATAAGTGAGCGCTGATTGATTTTGCTTCCTGTCAGTTTGAGGTGGCCCTGTGGTCTGAAGTTGGTGGGCCTCCACGGCAGCACTGACAGGTTTAAAGTTCTCGAATGGTTACTCTTTCTACTTGTTGTTTCAGTTACTTGAGAAGGGTCCTGACAGCCTAACACGTGTTAGACACTGAGGGCAACAAACCAGGAAATACACGTGTTGACAGATTGCTTACACACACAAAACTCTCACAGGAGAAGCAATTAATTAGTTTTTTTCAGATTATGAAACATTTAAGCTGCCAGAAATGGTTTTATGAGCACAGTCGTGGTGCAAAGTTATGAGAACACCCCGTTGCTTCTGTTGTTTTGATTTGCTGTGACTATGAAATCAAACCACAGTTACTGAAAATCTTGAGGTATTGTGGGACATTTACACAATACTGTATTTGCTGTATTTAATATATATGTATATATATATTTAACCTCAAGGTATTTTTTTGTTTCTTAAATGATGGCAGTGCTTATTGATAGTATTAATAACCTCATACTGCTGAAAGTACTAGTGGACCCGTGCATATCAAGTTCCCACCAATGCAAATACGGTTTTAAATAAATGTTTTCAAGATCAACAATAACCGGATGATTTTAGTGGAAACTGACATTTTCAAATGCCTGTATGGATTTATATATCTATATCTATATCTGTATATATAGTATATTTATATCTATCTATCTATCTATCTATCTATCTATCTATCTATCTATCTATCTATATATATATATATATATATATATAAATTATATATATAGATATATATATATATATATATATATATAGAGAGAGAGAGAGAGAGAGAGAGAGAGAGAGAGAGAGAGAGAGAGAGAGAGAGAGAGAGAGAGTTAAATATATCACTCCTGTTAATTCTCAACCTACACACAAAACACAGCCACTGATTTTTAGTCCCTGTAAATGAAATACAGCTGTGTAGAACAAGAGGTTTGCCGGTTGGAGTTGGGGTTGGGGTTGGGGTTTTGGGTTGGGGTTTGGGTTAGGGTTGGGTTAGGGTTAGGGTTAGGGTTAGGGTTAGGGTTAGGGTTAGGGTAAAACATAGAAATACGGTCTTGTAGCTGTGACTGCTCTGGCTAGGGCTGTGAAAGAAAGATGATAAGATGAATACATGCATGGCCAGTATTGTTCAAGTGTTAGAATTGTTCACTATTTGGTCTGGCTTAAAGCTAGACCTACAGAGCTATTATTTGCTATCTGAGGACAGCCAGAGCAAAGAGCTGAGTAAATTGTGTTTTTTAAAACCACCGGAACTACTGAAGAGGCAGGTCTATTGCACACGGCCATGCACACTCAATCCAATGATTCACTACGTCTTGCCTAATTTTCAACTGAGCTTCCCTATAAAAACAAAGAACAAACAAAATCCAAATCAATGACCCACAAAAGCCTTCGCCCAAGCCTTCAATGATTTAATAACATGGCTGTCTTGAATAGGGACAGTGTCAGACTCCGATAGAACTTTCTCTCAAATTACAACCTCCCCCAAGAAAGCAAACAAAAATGTAAGTAAGTACAGAGCCAAATTCCCAATGTTTCAGCATGTTTAATGTACCTTTTTTAAGAAAAAAAAATTGTACTGTGAAGAGAGTTTCTACTTATCGTCAACCACAAGGAGATTGTCCACTCAGAAAACCAACACTGGCATTTTTGATTTATTAAACCTCTAGGCAGTTCATAAAAGCAGTTTATTTTTTCTAATCCTGAAAGTAGCCTTGTATTACTCTAATCAGTTTAATAGTCCCAAAGGATTTAATGTCAGGGGGTTTAAAATGTTTATAAAACAAGTACACATCAGTGACATCCAAAATAAACAGACATGGATCTGTTGATGCCTACCAGCACTAAATGCTGTGCTTATTTTATGAAGGACTTCCTTTCCATTTGTAATAATATGTTTCAGATTTGAAACTGTTTTGATACTACAGAGGTTCAGCCATTTGAAAGCTGTTATGAATCCGACATGGGGGTTGTACTGTGTGGAGTGCAGAGCAATTCATGCGACGTGGTTTGAATCCAGTCTGCGTCGAATTGATGCTCTTGTCTGGGGGAGGGGGCTCTCCTTTGGTCTTTTCAGTGCACTCTATGAAGTTTAGAAAGTTCAGGAAAATCCCAACACACCTTACATACCAGATATACAACCCGGTGTGTCCCGTCCTTTGTTTTTCATTTTGCATCCTTTCACACACACACCCCTCCCCCGTCTCCATCCTTGAAGCTACCCTTTCAATTGTCCAATTGTGACTATTGTCCCCCAGTTAAGCTGGTTTTAAGTCTAAGGTGTTTGTTTATTAAAATAAGTAAAAACTTGTCAATAAAATCAATTTAGTTTGAAGGTGTGGGGGGTGTTTGTGAGCTTATGTACAAGGGTTAGTGAGGAAAGTCAGCTGGATTATAAAATTCACCTCATTGTGCTGCAGCGACCCCTAGTGGCCAGCCACCCAACGAGGCCAGAAGGAGACAAGCCATGTCTTGCCTTGTGTGTGTGTGTGTGTGTGTGTGTGTGGGGGGGGGGGGGGGGGGGGACGGGACCCCCTGCTATCAAATCTGTAGCTGGGGCATGCATGAAGATTATTCTGTATGAAATAATAAAATATGTTACAAACATGCTATCAAAATCATGCTCGTACTGTATTGGTATAAGAAAAGGATGTTTTTAAAAAGTATTCCCTCTACTTAAAAAATGCCGATGTAGCTAAAACCTCAAACCGCATTACAGTGCTCTCTGGCTGTATACAACTTTGTCAGCTGTGGTCTTTAAACTCCATGTACATATCTTCGCTTCTCATTGGTCAGTTTCCCTAGTTAAGGTGTGTGCAGCTCCAGGATTGGATCAACATTACGGATCAGTGGAGCCTGATCCAGATCCTCGTAGTAAAACATCATCTCATGATCCAGCTCCAGTGATCCCGGATCCCATTCCATTTTTCTTCCCATTGACTTCTATACTCACTAGTAATGATTATACCAATACATTATCATGAAATAAAAGCACTCCTG
>NW_024475253.1:0-13776 GCF_017654505.1 Polyodon spathula
CAATGTGAGGGGGACCTTCCCCATCACTGAAAAAGTGAGGGGGGCATGTGTAAATTACACCTATGCATCCAGGGTTTAGTAGCTTGGCAACATCTAAAAAAAAAAGAGTTGAAAATAATAAAGAAAACCTAGTCTAATTGAGTTACCTTAAATGTAATTGTGTTCAAGACCTTTAAACATTGTCAAGACAGATCAATCAATCAATCAATCAATATTGTTTATTTTATATAGCGCCTTTCATAGTGGACCACCATCACAAAGTGCTTTACAAGATACAATAAAAAAAACAATGCATAATACATTAAATACAGTGAAAAACAATGCATAATACATTAAATACCAAACATATACATTAAATACAAGGCTAGGATGTGAATTCTAAACATTGTGGATGTGTGTGTCATACAGAATCATACGAATAAGATGGAGTAAAAAACCTGAAATAGCAATTAAGAAAACAGCTAATAACAGATACCAGGCTTGAAGAGCATTGAAAGCAAAAGAGAACAAGCGGGTCCTGAGAGCTGGTTTGAAGCGTGTGACTGTGGGAGCGTCACGCACTAAAGCTGGGAGAGACTTCCAGAGAGTCGGGGGCCATGAAGCTAAAAGAGCGCTCTCCGAGTGTTGTGCACGTTTGCTTGGGTATAACAAGCAAGTCAGAGTCAGAGGACCTCACCTTATGGGCAGGGACAGCAGGTTGGAGAGATACTCTGGACCTGTGTCATGGAGAGCCTTGTAGGCAAGCAGGAGAATTTTTTAAGTAATCCCTAACTTTACAGGTAGCCAGTGCAGCTGGGCAAGACAGGGGGTGATGTGATCATGTTTTTTACGTCTGGTAAGGGTCTTAGCAGCGTCATTTTGAACCAGCTGCAATCAGTTTATGTGTGAAGTTGGCACGCATTTTGAAGCTTCACACAATGCAAATTTTTAATTAAAAAAATACAGCTCCGGCTTTATAACTCTGTTCTCTTGCAACATTCAGTCAAACCTTTCGGAGTTGTACTTGTTTTAAAATAAAAGCTTATTGGATGTTAATGCATCCAATGTTAATATTTGCTTTTACAGTGACATGTTTGGGATGTTCCCATTCCCCTAGAGCAGGAATGCAGTAGGCAGGACATGTTAGGTAAACTCAGCTGTGCTCTCAGTCCCTGTCCTTCCTGTCTGCCTGTATGCTGCACGTTGTTTTTCTTTCCCCTGTCGTTTGTGCTCTGCTGTTTTTACAACATGTGCTACGATACAAGCAGACAGACATGGAGTAGCCTGCTTGCACAGTCTACAGGATTACACAGGGGCATAGATCACCTATCATTAATTATGGCACCTGGCTGCAGGAAAGGGGCCTGGAAAATAAAATAAACAGTCTTCGTTAAACCATGCTGTGTAAAGAACTGGTGATAAATCAGGCCATGCTGTACTCTGTCTGTGTGTGCTGAATTCCTGTACTGTAAGCCCAGTGCATGGAGATTTTCATCCAGGACAGGTCTCCTGTTTGGGCAGTGCAAAATGAACAGCATTTGGAGTATTACTTGGGTAAAGATTAAATAAAGAATCTTTAAACTATACATTGAGTTTTATTAAAAGGGAAATTCATGTTCCATGTGGGTCAGGCTGGAGTTAAACTCAGGATCTCACAATTCAGGAGAGGTTAATGTGCTTGTTTAAACAAAATGCAATACAACTGCAAGAGTAAGTACCCTTGACACACTTAGGTTTCTCTCCAGGATGTGAGCTGTAATTAACCCTGGAAGGTCCCTGGTAAAAGTTTACTGATGCAATAAAATCATGGCAACGTGTAGTAAAGCACAGTAGAAACATAATAATGCACAGCCAAGCATGCGATAAGTATGGTTGAGCATAGAAATCAAGGGGAAAGCACTGTAAAGTGTGTGGAAATTATCATGGCAAATTTTCAGAATTCAAAACAAATTTTTGTTTAAAAAATAACAGCAATTAACTCCATTTAACTTCGTACCCGATTACATCGGGGGGTGGAGATCATCTAATAGTTAAGGGGTTAATAAAGCAATATATAATGACTGACGTCAACTTTTTCAACAGATGCATTAATGGCTTTCCTTCAGGCTACCACATGCTTGCTTGACGACGGGTTCGATTACTCCTGGCATTGTCTGTTTGTTGTTTTTCCTGGCATTAAATGGGCTCTAACCCTCGCTTTCTAGGAGATGGCAGTGACAACTCTTCCCAGATGGGAGGAGGTCTGTGCAGGACCACCAGTGTAGATAAAACCCTGGCTAGTGAGTGTGACATGAACCAGCTCGGGTCTGGAGAGACTGCGTACGCAGACAGCTGGATACAGACACCGATATCTGGAATGTGAAAAGCATCCCTACAAACAACTGAGCTTTCAGAACAACAGTTTAATACTTGAGAATCCATGGATATTCCATTTTACATTCACTAACAAAAATAAAGAAGCAGAATAAATAAATCTTGATAGCATTTAACATGATAATAATCATGCTCCATCAGTATATTTAGTATATCATCGGTATATTTAGTATTTTTATATAATGAGTACTGCCTTATGTTTAGGTAACACTAAATAAGTGATTCCTTAAGCATTTGAATAACTACACACAGTAGATAAGTGCCTTCAAAAGACATTTTAATACAGAGGAAGAGTGTTCCAGAAGTGAGGCATCATATGCATAATTGTTAATGTTTGTTGTTTCTCTGTTTCTTGCAGGTATGTAGTGTTTTGAACTCACATCACAATGTATTCAGGTGCCCTTCCCCTGTCTCCATTCCTTATGAGATACAGGACTACAGGTACCAGAATGCAGTGCAATGGTAGTTAAAAAACAAGAACTATCCTGCTGTGGATGTCAATGGTATTGCGTGTGTTCCTCTTGCTGGTAAACAAGCCCTTGCAAGAACTAAAGCATGACAGCACTGTACTACACTCCACGCAGCTGAAGATGCTGCACTACCTCCATCAGTACCAGCCTGTCCAGAGATTTACATCTATTCCTCTACTGTGGCAGTAGGACATCCTTACTTCCTGAACCAACTGGGCAAGGTGCAAATTAGAATCATCTGCAAGTTGTTACCCTTTAACAGCAGGGTAAATGTTAAATCTGTTTTTCTAGTTTTAAAGTTCATTCCCAAGCAGCATGCCCAGCCCTGTTTGGAGTATTCCAGATTAGTCATGGTGGATTTGCTTACGCTTTTGGCTGTTTGTTTTTAATCCTGCAGAGAGTCGTCCTGCAGCCCCTCAGTGGGCACTCTTGTGTTTAGTAATAGTTACTCCCTGATTATCTTAATGGCTGCTGGAACAAACTGAGAAAAGCAGCTGTGGCACCTGCCCTGCCCACTTGCTTATAAGTAATGTGTCCTGGCTGAGGTGTGAGAAACAGGATAGCGCTGTCTATGAGCTGGCAGCAGCAGAAGCAGCAGCTTGCTGCCACACATACTGCATCACCGCTAAACACAGAGGCCTGGGCCAAATCACTGCTGGGTTCAAAGCTCAGAGCAAGACTTCTGGAGCTCTTGTTAAATTTTATACTGGGTGTGCACAACTTTACTTTCCATTTTAAAAAGCGATTACAAGCTGTATCCACTACTGATTAGACATCATTTAAATGAAAGGGGTTATGACCCTGGTATGTGAGCTAGACTGCAGATATGGCAACAGGAGCGTTCACTGAATTATTTTATTAGCCTGAGAAACTTGTTGAGACTAACCGTTTCATTTTTCAAGCAGATGAGGCAGAGCAGAAAATGCTTTCTCTGTTAATTGGCTCATTGAGGACATGAAAGAAAAGCTTAAATAATATTTACGTTAGGTCTAGTTACTGGAATAATTGTATCCTTAAGTGTTATACTTAAACGTGGTACTTAAGGCCCCTTATGTACATATAATTATACACTGAGATTCAATGCAAACAGAAACCGAATCACAAGGGACAAGTTGGAATATGTTGGCCACTGGGTGGCCCATCTTCATATACATCTGTGTAGAGGTATAGCCAGTGAGTTTCTGGGTTGAAGGTTTTGACAAGAGCAGCGTCATGCAATGCAGTGGTTGTCAGAGGGTTTCCAGATTAGAGGGACTCAGGAATTAGCTGAGGACAGAGCTTCTGCTAAGTAGGGTCCACAGGAGCCCGCCACCCTGAAACGCTTTCTCAGCTGTTTATTTCCCAACCATGGCTATAGGGCTTGAGTTTCAATTACATCATAATCAGAGCTGCTGTAAAGGTGTGTTTGAAATATTGTAAAGGGCCTTTGTTACTATCCCTGATGAAAATATGACCCAGACACCAAAACTGACTGGCAATTATCTCTTTTGGGTATTGTTTTATTTCTTGATCTATATGTGTTTATATTCTGTGTACATATCCTGATAGGGTGTTTTTAATTCACACAAGACCACACCATGGTGTTAGATTCATCGCTGTGGAATAGCTCTATTTATTCGATTGCTACTTTATGGTGATAATACCCCAAACCACTCTTAAAACTGTTTTATGAAGCATGTTACAACACAGTAAAGGTTTTATTCACTTTAGTCCGGGGTTACTACAAAACATACTAGTGAATTAGATTCCAATGACATGGCTGTGAATGTCAAGTCCAGAAGGAGCCAGGCTGCTGGAAATGAAGGAGCCCTGTAATCTGTAGGATCAGGGACATTTTCCCAGCAAGATGAGAAGCAGATGTCTCTTCCTGCGCAGCTGAACTCCATGTCCCAGGGGACACACAAGGGGAACATGAGCACCATGGGAAGGGTGGTTGTCCCTGGACCCAGTCATGTGACCGAATAGCCATAAGTGGGAGGGGTGTGCAAGGTAGCTGTGCACACAGGGAACAGAGCCAAGATCTCCACTTTCTCATGGAAAAACACGTTTGTTATCTTAGACGCCATGTTTTATAGATTCCCACTTAAGATGAATGAACTTTGGCCACTTTTAGGTAGAAGGGGCTCCCAAAAATCCTCTGTGCAGTTTATTGCTTTGCCTCGATGTTGATCTACTGAAGGAACCTTAAGCTTTTCTTTTTTATTTGGCTGCAGGCAGAGGGTCTGCAGCAGCTGACCCTGTTAACAGAGCTCCCCTGAACCACTGCTCCTCTTCAACTGCACCTGCAGCCCAAACCCTCGGCCAAACTGTGCCTCATCCTGTCCCACTCCTTATCTGGACTTCGAACCTTGGTTACTCAGCTCCACTGACGTTCATACTTTGGCTAATAATATAAACATATTTATTTAACAAGAGTCGCCTTTTATGAAGTGATTCTGGGATTTAACATCTTAACATAAAACTTAATTACTTCTGCAAAACTAGGAGGTATATATTTATCATTAGAGACTACCAGGAACATTAATTGTGGGTATCACTTCAGCAATTACTTTTAAACAAAAAGCATCTCTTTGTTCTAACTGTTTAGTAACCCAAAAGATAATTTCATTTAAGATTTTTTTTTTTTCATAATTTAGTTGCCAATTGTTTTTATAATTTTTCTCCCCAATTTGGAATAGCCAGTTATTTTAGGCTCAGCTCACTGCTACCAGGGGAGTGGCAAAGATGAAGCATGTGATACTTTTATACAGTGCAGGACCACCATGCAGCCACCTCAGAGGTGCAGCTTTGAAGGACAATACATCTCTGGGCAAGCCTCCAGGTGCCTGGCCATACCACAGGGGTTGCTGATGCGTGGTGAGCAGAGCGGACACCCTGGCCAACCTAAGCCCCCCGCTGGTGTGTGGTGAGCCGTGGACACCCTGGCCAACCTAAGCCCCCCCCTGGACAGCTCTCTAATTGTGTGCTGCCCCCTAGGAGTAGGTGTGAACCGTCACCTTATCTTGGACCTGAATAGCCTGGACTTGAACTGGGTGACATCCCGATATCGGGCCGTATAGGAACTTTTACTGGATGCGCCACTCGGGAGCCATTTCATTAGGTTTTAATCTGAGGCTACTGCTTCTACCTCAACAGCCTTACAGGTAGATTGCAAAATATGCACATGGTGAGAATCTACTACTTTTGTTCTTTCGTATTGAACCTCTGCAGAATTCCACGAGTACTCCACACATCTAGACTACTCCAGTCTAGGAACACATGATCATGCAGTGCATTTTTATCTCTGCTGTGGAACATCTGGTTCCTATCAGCAATCTATCTCTATCCAAGCAGTAACACCATGCAGTAAGCTAGCAGGTGCACCTGGCGATAACTTATCTTTATTCATGGTTGTAACAGTACAGTAAAGACATTACAACAGTTTTTAGCTCTGGTGCTTAAACCCTTTAGTGTTTCTAAGTGGAGGTTCATAGCCTCCTTTTCGGTCACAGCCTTTCTATCCAGTCTCTCCTCTTTTATAGGGGGTGGGAGAGCTGTAGGTTTAGGATGAGGATGTCTACGTCTCTTGTGATTTCGACAGAATACGTTTTTATTTATTATTTATTTTTTTATTTCCATGTCCTCAATGAGCCCCCTGGGTTTGTCAACAAACTTGGCTGGTGACGAGATTTCCATATCAAATGGGATTATTTAAACAACTTCAATATTAAGCATATCAATGACCTGGCAAGTTTTGATGTAGAGAAAAGGATCCAACTGGACCATTGATTCTGTGTCTTTTCCCCAGATTATCTAGACTATGATACCCCTGCAGTGCTCCTCAGTCTGGGCTCAATGCCCAGTTCAGAGGAATCAGCAGGAGCTAACTTCTTGGTATGCTCTGTGCAGTTAGAACTGAGCAAATCCCAAACCAAAGCTGAAAGCAGATGGGGCTCGACAGTGTAAGGATAGTCTGGTTTTGGGTTCCCACGTATGTAAATGTTTATTCTTGAGTGATATTGTTTACAGTGTGTAGACTGACAGATTAGTAACATTAAGATGCTAAACAATTTTGAGTTACTGGTACTTGCAGATGGATGTTATTTTGTTTTAGATCATCCACAGGACAATTCACTAAGCTATATTAATATGTACCGTAATTGTAAGCACTCATTTTAAACATTTAAAATGGTAAAAATTCCCCTTAGCTGAGCAGCGACCAGTCAATCTACACTTCGTGCTGTTGTCTGAGGTGTGTTTTTCAATTTAACAGAGTAATGGTTTATTTAAAAAGAAAAAGAAACGCTCACTTTCCTGAATTGGGGGTTGTGGTTTGTCATTGAATACTTAAACAAATCATACAGAGCTTAACAACACGTAAGTCTGTTAGATAATGAACAGCTGTATAGACAAACTGTATAATTTAAACAAGACGTGACTCTGGGATTGCATACAATGCTGATAAAGATGCTAACTGTACAACATCTCTAAAGACATTACGTTTATATAATCCTCAGTAAAACCACTGTAAGGGAAATGGCTCCCTATGCACAACATAGGTGTCCTTCTGAGAGTAATGGTAAAAATATTTTACTGGCTGTTTCCAGTAGCTCCCTTTAAATCCCTCACACAGACATTCATCACTAGATTTTAGTCCGCGCTAAATGTGTAATGGAATCTAGGAGGTTAACTTGAAAGCTTAGCTACATTTTTTAAAATGTGGGTAAAAATGTGTTTTACACAGTACAGTAGGCCCTGTGAGTCTGGAAGGAGGTATTTTACAATATAGCCCTAACCCTTTTCTGATACAATTGTGTACTTATATATTTGCAAAAAGATTTACACATTAAGTACATTGTAACTATGCATAATAAAATTATAAATATGTGTAAATACACAGTAATTAGAGACACTTAAAGTGTTATACTGTCACACAAAGCAGATGTTCATTTCCTTGAATGCTCCTGATGGATTCATTTTGTCAATTCATGATTTACTCGAGTTCGCATTCGGACAAGCACAGGCTATGGCGTGGCAAAAAGATTTGAAATAAGTCCCATTGGCAGGTTATGAAAACCTAAAAAATAAATTAGCACATTTCTTAACCCCCACCCTCCAAAAAAACACATTTCAAATATAACAAATTTGAAGCTTATATCGAGCATGCAAAACACCAGGCACAGTCTTTGTTGTGGAATTCACACTGAATATTCTGTTCTTCACCTCTGGCTGGAAAGTGATTACACAGAGTAACAGCTGGTGAATTTCAGGACCAGGCAATTCCCCTCAGGAATGTGCTAATGGTGTCTTAATCACCTTTACAGACGGAGAGTTCCAGAACACCTAGGGTCTTCCATGAAGAGAGTTCAACTCCCCCATTGAAAGAAGCACCATCCAGAAGAAATCTTGCAGGAGAGATGAATGGATTGCTGAGGAATACAGGGAGACTCCCAGTAAGTTCCAGTTGAATGGGGCTAAATGTTGCACGAGCCACAAAATTCAAGATGTTGCCATCACTTCTGGTGGTCTCACGCTGGGTGTGACTTGAAAAAAGTCTGCATTAGTAACCACCCCTAGAGTTGGCATTAAAAAGCATGCATTGTAGTTGACCATTTCAAAACCAACTCATGGGTCAAGAGCAAGAGGAGCATGGATCAAAAAAGTGGTGGATGAGATATTGCTTGAGTTAATGGTGTATTCGTATAGACAATGGCCTACTCTAAATAACTGTTCCTTAACACTGGACAACAGCGTCTCCTATTTTCAGATTGTGGCTGTTGATCTCCAGTGGCATCTTTTAAACCTGATGCCATTGGTGGACATGGGTGGTCATTTGACCCCGGCTGTAAGTCAATGTATAGCAGGGGTGGCCTGGTCTTTGCTCCAGCCCTGGTTGAAATTGTTTAATTAACCCAATTTAACCTCCATCCAAATCCTAAAGTTGTTATTATCTAATTGTATGTATAGGATACCATTGAGGACTTGTGTGGAGCTGTGAAAGGGACACATGGAGATTTTGAGCAGTGTTCAAGAAGCCTGCACCATCACCACCCTTGTCACTTGTGTACAGCACTGATGCCATTTTAGATTGCCAGATGCAATCTGAAAAAGATAAAAAAAAAGATGCAGGAATACTGTTCACCACCACCTCCTTTGAAGATGTATCTCCACTCTGAGAGGATGTTGACCCACCATCACCCAACTTGGGCTGACCTCTGGTCAACCACAGACACCATACCTCAATGTAGGTCTTAACATTCCTACATAACTCATCTTACAAAAACCTAATGTGTTCTGTAAGCTATGCAGAAACTATTTACCTCAATGTAGGTATTTGCAAGATATTCTTTGTACGTATGCAATAAATAATCATGTTTTCAACTGCTCCAGAAGCAGTACACAAACATCTGTTCGCTCTGATTAGCATGTGCATTTTAAGCACTCGGAGTAATCTGTCCAGCGGGACAGGATCTTGTAAGATTACTAATATCTGGAAGATGGTTAGTAGCTGTGCTGTTATCCACTGCTACCATCAAGATGATAGATGACAAACACATCATCATGCACCTTTGGCCTACTGGTCTTGGTGAAGCCTGAAAAATTGGCCAACAAGTCTTCCAATATGCTTTGCAGTCCAAAGCCAGGAGTATTTTGTTTTATTATGGTACTGAAGATATCCCACTGTGGTGGAAGGTTATTGAAGTGATTTCCAATGTTAGTACAATTCTTACTTTCCAGCCTCACATAAGGGATACAACAGTTATTGTACTAGAATGACTATAATTGTCTTGCAGGTAATTTGCAGGTTGAAGGTAAATAATAACTTTTTCAGTATGTGTGGCAGTAAGATTGCAGCTGATTGTTAGATAAACCATTAACATGTGTACGCACTTGTACTCGGATTGCCTCTGCAGATTACAATTACAAACAAAAACATGAAGCAGACCTCACGAAACCTGAGCTATGCAACTGAGCATTGTACTTTTTATAAAGCAACCCTATTGCTTACTGTTTGTTTATTAACATGTTATTCTGCGTGGCAAAGTTACATGTTAATAAACTGTAATATTCAAAAATATGTAAATCACAAGATATCAATAACATCTTAATAAAGTACTCAGCATACATATGTCATGTATGAGCACACAATTCCAAGGCAGCTTAACAGTGAATACTCACACATACATCCCTGTTGTATTTCTATTGACTGTTTATTAGCTTGTAACTGAACTGCATTGAATTAAACACAGTACTTATTTATACCACAGAAAACAATGCATTATTGTTTATTACACATTTTTCACAACGTCATACACTTTCTGAAAAAAATAGCAATCACAATTTTAAACAGAATAAGAAACAAACGAAGCCTTCTTACAGTACAAACTACTATATTAAATATAAGAACAGTTTATTTTTGGTTTGGTGTCTTTATTGTGTTACAGTGACTTGAAGTAAAAAAAAAAAAAAAAAACCTTTGAAAGTGTAGCCAACAATAACTAAAACATGCCTAGACTACCGAGACATACTAACTAGGTGAAGAGGTGATATATGCTAGGTTGTGTGTCCAAAGTTCAATCTGGGCAGTGTTTTCAGTAATACGTACTGCAATAGAGTAGTAAGTTGGGTTCACAAGAGGTCGAGGAGCATTAAGAGGAAATTAGAGTTATTAACCTAAATCAGACTTTGCTTTTATTTAAACAGACAACCCTATACCCAGCTCATCCATCAATGTCAATTGTGTTCCTCATAATTGATCACTATTCTACCCAATTTAGAGGTTTCACCAGTTATTTCATCCTGACCACAATTACCAGAACTTAAAGCTACTGAAGTCTAGTACTCCACTGGGTAACAATGGATGAAGTCAGTCCTCACAAAAGTTGTCGCTTTGGATACTGTATTAGCAATCTTTTAAGGTAATGTTCTCACATATACACAATCTCTGCAAACAGTTTCTTGTTTCTTGATGCGTTGACCTTGAATATAATTGAGATTACATCACAGTGAAATTTCCATTCACCAGGTCAATTCTGGTGTGCAGTGCTGTTCCTTAAATATCAAAGACAGCAATTTTATTTCACTCCTCTGAGGTTTCCATTGATATAATAGCCTACTGCTGCAATAAGATATACTGTAAAGTTCTTTAATAGCCTGGATTATGAAGGATGTCAGGCAATATTGCAAAGCTGTTGTCCTTCCTAAAATGGCAATAACAGTGGCTTTCAAGAAACTATATTAGGCACACAATGTTGGTCTTTTACAAGTGGAAAAAGTTTCTCTGCTAATATTAATGTAATATGTGGAAAGTGAATTTAAGCTCACGAATGCGTTCTAGAAGACAAACAACGCCTTTTCATCATACCACTTTAGCCAATAGTTTATTCTTAACTCATCCGTGCATTTCATTTTCCCATTTCTGTTCTACTTCCCCTGCCTTTCAATTTGAC
The DNA here is from genome assembly GCF_017654505.1 of Polyodon spathula. Taxonomy (NCBI): domain Eukaryota; kingdom Metazoa; phylum Chordata; class Actinopteri; order Acipenseriformes; family Polyodontidae; genus Polyodon; species Polyodon spathula. The sequence continues at coordinate 11,252 of NW_024475253.1, forward strand.
TTGCTACTGCTTCTGCTAATGCAACTCAAGGGTGAGGGGCATGTAGTCCACATAAGGCATCCATTTCGGTCCCAGGCTACAATTAGCTTTCACAGTCTTGGCCACTCTGCTTTTGGGGTCACACGATCGTAGGGTTTGACTTGATTGTTTCAGGAACTGTTGCTTGTTTCCTGTTTTTTTCCTTCCAAAAACTGCTCTAGTCTGGAATCCATCCTGGCCAACCACCTCTCGTGAAAGCTGCCACTTTAATTCAGAGATAATCAGGTATTTGGTTCCTCTTGACTAACTTTAGTCCCTCCCTGCTTTATTCCCACTTTGATTTAATAGATAATAGCAACAAATGACTGCTTGCCATGTATAAGGATGCATGTGAGATTTTTAGAACTCTTAATTATGCTGGTTGGGTTCCTCAGAGACGTCTCTTATCTATCAGGACCTGACAGATAACAGTGGTGAGAAAGCACCGGAGGAAATCATTTAGATTCCTCCTTAACCCAAGGAGACCAGAGAGTGGTACTTATGGGCTTTCCAAAGTGACAGGAAAGGACTAATTACATCTTATACCATCTCTTAAAGTCACTCCATTAGGTCTATGAGCACTTGGGACCCCACTGAGCCAGGTCCACAGTTTAGACTTGTGAAGAGCAGTGAGAAGAAGCACAGAAGAGTTTTAAATAGGGCAGTGTGGACACTTGGAAAACCAGTCATCCTCTTTAACATCTTTCAAGTTGTTAAGTATTAGTTACACGGAATACACAACTTGTCAATTACATAACACAACACAAAATGTTCCCTCATTTAGTACTTATCTACATAATTATGGAATCCCATCATTTAACTCTGTTTGTTTCCTTAGAAATGTGTTATCTGTGCAGTGGATTGTGGGATTGCAGTCCTGAGCAATATTTTAAGTCCATTATAATTTGACAAGTAAATACATACCCCAGCATACAGTTCAACACATGTAGCTCTTAAGGTGACGAATGATTAGCATATGCTAGTTTTACATCACATTTTCAAGTCTCAGGTTACAGCCTCGTTATGACAGCAAAAATGTCAGCGTCTCAGGTGAAAGAAATGTTGTTTTTTTTTGGGTGAAATAATCCAATTGCATGTACAAACGATGATGGTATTGTGCTGTATATAAAGAATATTACCAGGATAGTTCAGCAATATATTCAACAAGCCCTGATAGTATCAAACAGAAATTGCCTTAAGCTAAAAGGGAAGCAGATCAGGATAAAAATCCACAAACGATTTAAAGACATTCCCATACTCAAGCTGCTGGAAACCGTCACAGATGTTATGCAATTTTTTTTTGTTGTTGCTTATTTTGGCTCAGGTTTAATGCAATAAGCAAAACAAAACATCATGAACATAAACAGAAGCCTGAAAACACAACCTGACTCCAGAGGTTTCAATGATAATAACAACTTCATTTCTCACCCATCCAGTATCACATACGGTTTGTTGCCTAGCAGCTGAATGAAGTTCCTGTACATGTCTGTTTGTTCAATTCTAGTAAGTCCTTCATAGTATACCCGGCCGCTTATCCTGCAATAGTTTTCTAAAGCAACACAACTATTAAAACAACTGCATCGGCAACAATAGTCTGTCTTTGTATGGTTTTGTACTTTTAATAGTTAACAGGTTTCAACTTAAATATACTATTGCTGAATCTCATATAACTTGAGTTATTCACGCTAGTTACACAGTAATGTGTTTTAAACTGATGGCACTTTATAGTGATTGAAGGAATATACCATCTACATTTTGAGTACCACAAATTCCCCCTATATGCAATGGAATTATATGTTTACCTTTTGAACTTTTCTGGCCCCACCAGCTAAAGGATTACAACATCAAGTGTTTTTTTTTTTTTTTTTTCCCTCTGGAATCAGGATTCACAGAAAAAGCTGAAACAACACAGAATAAATTAAGTTACATTTGATTTATATTTCATGTGTTCTAGTTTAATTTGCTCTTTGGTTGCCAGTTTGAGACAATAATACCTAAAGCATAGTTTCAGAAAAAAAGAGTACCTAAGCAAAACTATATATTTGTTTTTTTTACTAAATGTACACATGCTTGTTACACACGGGTTTAATTAACATATTGGCATAATTATTTGCACCTGCTGTGATCCAAACAAACCTTTCAAAAGGCTAACACATTGTTTAAAGGATTGCTTTTCCTGAAAGGTTTCTTTCAGTTAGGCATGTTGTTCTGTTGCAATCTGTTGTCAGAGGGTTTTACTCATGTCCCATAGTAAGTGCTGAGAACAAACATATTTGTATTGGCTGAAGATTGAAGGAACTGTACACGGCTGTATGAATCCATTGCCTGAAGCCAGTTATTCTGAGTTTATTTAGCTGGTGGTAGCACATAATACGTTTTTAACTAAACGTTCACAGAGTATTATGAAAACCTCTAACATATGAACCGAAGTTATTGTAAACACGCTGAATCAGTGTGTGGTCAGAAGGTTACAAACACATTACTTGTAGAAACATTGTGGTTTAGTA
>NW_024475254.1:0-6299 GCF_017654505.1 Polyodon spathula
TTGTACGGTTTATGGTGCTCTCTAGTTTAATCCCTGAAATGCAAAAGTAACCCTAATATATCCAATAGGTGGTGGACTGCAGTTGTTAAGATTAAGTGCTAATGCTGTAATGATAAGAAACACATTGCGTTACCATTGTTGTGTCAACAATTAAACATATGACCAATATATTTTTTAACATTTTTCATCATACATCATGTGTCCTAATCAACTGAGGAATACATTTCTCAACATTTTGAGGTCTCGGCAAGAACAATAAGGGGAAAAAAAAAAAAAAAAAAAAAAAAACTTCTAAGGATAGCAGCGTATTCAGAACACACTCCCTCCTGCAACAATGCTGACAGGTTTTCTGTTCCCGCAATGCACCCCTCATTTCAATCAGAGCACCAGCATTGCTGAAGGAAGGAGAATGAACTGTTGAACCAAAAGTTTTGAGATCAGCTACGTCATTATCCACAGGAAGTCATATATCAATAATATTGACTGTGCAATGATAGTGGGTGAGACACTATCTGTAACAGGGGAGCGGTGTGATAGTAAAAGTACTGATCTGATCAAATGGTCTTGGCTGTTTCTTCTTTACAGTTTGTTGGTGTTCAATATGAACTATGAATTGCTGATTGGTGATCACAGTATGCTTGTCCTGCCTGTATAATGGGACTGTCATGCCCACCCTCCCACACTCCAGCCCCCTGCCACATATTCAACTGAGGGCAGTGCGGCTGCAGATGGCTTCCTGTTATAGGGCTTTCTTCTTAGCAGACAAAACAAGTTAAATGTGGCTCTTCTGGTTTATTTAATTATAAGGCAGACTAGATTCAGAGTTTTCGTGCATTCATTTGGTTACACTCATAGATGTATGTTCTGTAAAACGACCCAACAGAGACAAAGGTTACCTCCTAAACCACATTTCTTGAGACAGTGTGGCCAGTGACACTCAATGATCTACCTGCTAAAGAACGAGTAAAGCAGCTGGCTTTGCATCCAGTCTGCCATTGGAGCAAAACTTTGGAGCAAAACTTTTATTTCTTACTTTTTGTCAAGAAGTCAGGCAGATTTGCACTGAGCATTGTATTTGGAAACTAATAAAAAACACTTCTCAATAATCAAATCTCATTAAGATGCGTGTTTAAGAGCCCAAACTTGAATAGACATCTACTCAAATTACAGAAGCAGAGCAAAAATGGCTCAGCTTCTGTATTCCTCCATGCAAGTATGCAAACAGAGTTTGTTTGTCCTTTCTTCATCAATAATGAAGCAAAGCAGATTTGTCTTTACTACACTACTGTGTGACATCCTTTCTCTTTCTTGTGTGTGTAAAATCCATTCCAACAAGGTCAAAACTCAAAGCCAAAGCTCTAATCCTTTGCTATCGTGATGTATTTACGACATCATCACAAGCCAAAGGGCAGATCTTCAGTGCATCTTCTTTGAAGCCTAAATGAAATTAACAAAGTGACACGGGCTGAAAACCTTTGAAAAATTATTATGTAACTGCTCGTTTATCCTGGCAGGCTCTCAGAGAACCTTGCATAGCCAGTGCTGCCAAAGAATGGAACATTAAGAATAGTTTTGCCTTCGGAAGAGACCGCAACCTGTTTCCCAGAGGTTAAGCCAATACACATCCAGCTGTGGTTTCTGCTTATAACAGTTCCCATACAACATCAGCCCTTGTTTAGCTTTAAGGAGTGGGGTTCAGATGATTCATGTGACTCAAAATGGAAAATGTGCCTCTGGCTTTATTTACGTTTAAAGATGTATTTTGGGTGCAGCAGGAGGTTTTCACTGGCATTCATTTGTTAAATGGAATTGCATACTCTGTCATTTTTCACCCACAAAAGATCACAAACACAACGGGCACCTGCGTCAGTAAACTAAGATCAAATTATGATAATTAAATTTTTTTTTTTTTGTGATCACATGATAATATATATATATCCAATTTTTTTTTTTTAATCACGGCTTGGAAAAATAACAACTCTGACTGATTAAACATGACCGTGTGTATGTATCCGGCTTATATACTATTAAGCCACTTAACACTGAAAAAATCACTACGCACCATTGCATTCATATCATTTTCACACATAGCATGTACCAGGTGAACGCAATAAGAAGTAAGATAGTAAAGGGACAGAGAGTACAATGTTTGTTTACAAGGCCAGACTCAGCGAAGTGGCTTGCCTGTGCGACCGGTAGGGTCTATGTATTGTCAGGAAGAATAAAGAATCAATCGCTGATGAATGCTCACATACGACAGACAAATAAAAAAGAGTGGCCTACCACGCAAGCGGGGAGGCCGCTGAAAGACAACAAGGCAAAATGGGCAAGCCGGCTTTCAGCACGAATGCAAGGGAAATATAACCGATTCGAATTTACTCAAGTTTTGTTCCCTCGGTAGACGGGACTGAGTGTGTCATTCCAGGAAGGGGCCTTTCGGTAGCTCTGGTATAGAGAGCTCCCATACCTAATGTAGTGGTGGTCGTCTTTGAATGAAAGGGAACCCATTATTTTCTTTATTTAATGACGTTTCAATCTGTTGGCATCGATAACGTACATTTAATTTCTAAGCATATATTGTCAACAACGTCTTGCTTCCTCTCTAGTTGAAAGTTACAAAACATGTATATTTTTGTACACCTTTATTTTTATTTCTCTTTGTATATGCTCTAGACACACATTGCCCAGACAAAGCCCCAGTAATTTAGGGAGCTGAGAGCTTGAGAGCTGCGACAGAGTTCATAAAACGTGTTCTTGTTATTAAATACAAAAGTTAGATTGGATACTGAATTTGTGTTTTTTATTTAAAGAACTGCACACATTGGGGGGATGTATTAAAATGGATGTGCATCTGGGAGGATATAGGATTCGGATTTGGTTCACTGAATCCTAAGTATTTGGCCGAAATCTGAACCCTGCTCAAAAAGTAGGCATTCAGGCCGGATCCAAAACCAAATCTTGGATTCGATGCATCCCTAGTAGCAGTTGAATTGAACACTGCACAGCCTTGCTGACAGTGCAGCTTGTTTGCATCTACCACCAAACCCGCTATGCATAACCATGGTAAATAGATGTGGCAATGTCACTTGTGATGCGGGTTAAAAAGCATAATCAAATTCTGTTGTAGCTTAGGAAGAAAAACAGAAAACACACAAGCAGGGTTTATTTATTTTCAAAGTGAACTGGAATATTACTTATTGAGACCAAGGTTTCATTTACAGAGATCCAACCAAAAAACACAACCTTTAAAAACGCTACGACACTACCCTTTTAATATGTTATTTTTCAGCCTGTATGGCTTCAAGGTTAGTTGGGGTCTACTGTCTCATCTTCATCATTATTCAGCCTGTTGTCATCAAAGCCCTGCAGGCCACATTGACTTCAGAGTGACTGGTATTACTATGATATCTTTATCTGCTATTTCCTTAGAGCCCTCAGCGATCACCCACAGCAACACAGCAGTCAGCCTCTTCCATTGTTAAACCACGACAGGCTTACACCAGGTGCTATTCTACCATTAAATTTCCTTTACACTGTATGTAATTTGGAAGTGTCAAAGCTGCAGGTGTGCAAAAGATATGCTTTCTGCAGTCAACAGAAACAGCAAAACAATTGTAACTGAATGTAGGAATACATTTATACATAACACCTAAGTAGTGTTTTCGAATCCGGTGTGTCAATTATAATTAGTCAGTGAGTGAGCTGGGATTTGAACACAGGGACCTCCTGGTTACAAGCCCTTTTCTTTAACCATTAGGCCACACAGCCTTCTAAGAAGTTGTATATTTATGGCCACATGTTTTGCATTACCTAGAATTTTAGGATTTAGAGGACCACTATAAGCATCATCATTTACTCATCATATCCATCACCTATATATATAATATAATATATAAATATATAGATATATTATATCTATATCGACCCACTAACGCTGAGCACCCATCGGTGGATTGAGCTGACTTTCCGCACGGCGGTCTCTTCAACGATAGTTCTCATGTCCGCCTTCCGGTGTACTGCCCGGATACTTCGATTTTGGCGTAAAACTTGTTCACACTATGGAACAACAACGACCCCAACTATTGATTCGTTCCATAGTAGTTCAGTCTCCTGGAGTAGACGGTCAGTGTGATACGCTTTTGCTTGGGTATAACAAGCAAGCCAGAGTCAGAGGACCTCAGCTTGCAAGCAGGGACTTAGCGGGTCAGCAGGTTGGAGAGATACCTGTGTGATGAAGGGCCTTGTAGGCAAGCAGGAGAATTTTGAAAGTAATCCTGAACTTTACAGGTAGCCAGTGCAGCTGGGCAAGACAGGGGGTGATGTGATCACAAAAGATGTATTGAGCCATTCCTATAGGATCGTTGATCGGGAAACAAGCTGTCGACGTCAGCAATATCTCGTCAATACCGTGCTGGGAGACCACCATATAGAGAGTTGCAGTAGTCGAGTCGAGAGAAGATGAATGCATGACAGAGTATCTCTGCATCTGGGAGGGAAAGGTAGGGACGGACCTTTGAGATGTTTCTGGTGGTGGTAGAAGGAGGATTTGACTACAGAGGTGATTTGTTCATCAAAGGAGGGGTTACTATCTACAAGTACACCAAGGCTTCGTAGGGTGGGGGAAGGCAGCAGCAGACAGTTTCCGAGGTTCAAGGCAGCAATATTGAGATCTCTTAGAGTTTTGGTGTTAGATTTTGAAGAGATTATCCTAACTGTGAGTTGAGTCTCCTTATCGTCTCCGAGCTAACTCCAGATCTAAACTCAGTAACGTATCCCTCCTTTGTATTATATGCATTTGCACGACGTCGTCCTAGTTTGAGGTAGAGATGGGTGTCATCTGCATATGGGTGAAACATTAATATAAATTACTAAACGTGCTGCAGTCAGTTATAAGACAGTACTTCTACTGAGGATTTCTGGGATATCTAAAACCACCACAGTCAAGCCAGGTTATGAACAGTAACTCTTTTCCTTCTGGTAGAATGTATCGGATAGAAATGTCATTACATTATTACTGATAATTGAAGTTGAACACAACAATAACAAACTACTGGACTGTAAACTTGTCAATTAACAACCAAGAACCAACTGACCTTTTTTTTCTGAAATTTTCTTTAAGGCTTTATTGAGATCATGTGAGGTCGGTTAATCAATGAATCACATTTTTTTTAGTCCCATATTAACACATTTAAAATTGCAGTAATGGAGTACCATAATACGTTTTCATGACAAATACTTTCATTTCAAAAATGGATTTAACTGTGTTTAATAAATGTTTTTGTATTTAAATTTTATTGAAGATTGTTTAATTCAGATTTTAGTTAATTTAAAACCAACTTGTGCCATTAAGGTTTAACTGAGTAAAACCCAAACCCTCTCTAAGAATACAATAAACAAAATTAACTAGTCTAACAGGGAGCAAAAAAAAGGTGACCTGTTTTAAAAAAAACAATTACGGCATAAGACCCCCCTATTCATATAGTCGGGCACAGGAAGAACCAGTAGTGACTTACTGTAAATTATTTTTTGCAAAAAAGTTTTAAGTTCTAAAATACGAGCAAAATGTTTCTTTTTTTTTTTTTTTTTTTTTTTATGCACAGTTAATGACAGTACAAGACCAAAGTTAAAATCTCTATAATCACGCATTCTACACTATATAAACACATGATAATGGCATGTGTTGCACTGAGTAATGTGCATTTAACCTTTTAATGGGCTGATTAATGAATGTATAAATGCTCAAGGCTGCCTGCCTACCTGCTGTATTAATTAAAGATACCAGTTAACCTACATAAAATGATGTGTTATATATTGTATTGTTATCAGAATTGGTCTCCAAGAAGATTTCATTTTACCAGTCTGCATAGATAATACTATTAAGTACTGGAATTAGCCTGGTTGCCTAGTCCTGGAACTTCTCAAGTGCAATAATGTCCTTTATTTCTGTGACCAGAACGAAGTGTTCCCTGTGGTGTCTAACACTGATTTGTGGAATAACTACAGTACTCTAATGTTCTCTAATGTTCGTGCAATACCCTAAAAATAAGTTCCAAGTATCATACTTGTTTATTGGCATATCATAAGTCAGCAGTTGTACACTGAAAATACATTTACAGAACAGGCCCACTATGAGCACTATGCCAGATGGATATGTGATTAAATGTGTTAACTGCCTCTAAGAAATTAACAACACCTAGAAGATCATGTGATTCTGATGAGTCAGCCCAGCACGATAAATAAAACCACCCACTTCTTGACTTTATACTTTGAATTGACTGAACGCCAATGTATGCAGCTAT